>NW_017307187.1:65635-90720 GCF_000935625.1 Nanorana parkeri
CGCTGCCGTACAGCTTCACTGTACGGCAGTGGTCTCTTGCCAGCTGACAAGTCGGGCACACGGTCACTGTCACGTACCTTTTCAGAGCTTGAGATGACGAGGGAGGCCTCCCTTGCAACTCCGGTCCCGATAACCCTGGGTAATGGAACAGGGTGCTCAGGGCACAGAGGGGCACAAGTGCCTGCAGGCTGGAGCCGGAAACCGTCTAGTCCATCAATGCGATACTCCATGCAACGCACCGGATGCACGTCCGGATGCAGGCTAGGTGGTGGCAAGATGCGAAGCCGGCAGAGCAGGAACCAGGTGGCAGGAAGGACCAGGTAGCAGGAGAAGGCGTCGTGGAGGTACAGGCCGAGGTCAGAATCAGGAAGGCAGCAAAGTACAATGCAGCAGGCAGAGAATAGTCAGGAACAATCCGAGGTCAAGGAACAGGAGAAAGCCAGGGGATGAACAGGATAGCCGGGTCAAATAACAAGTGGAACACAAGCTGGATACTAGCTGCAATAGCTGACGATCATCCAGCAATGAAACACCCAGGAGGCACAGTTTAAATAGCCCGTCTGGCGCCAGAATCTGTTGTGCGCACATCCACACAGAGACGCACACCCATGGCAGGCTCTATGGGTCACACCCTGTGTATGCGCATGCGCAGATGCCTGCGGCACACCACCATCCATAGTGCTTCGGCGGGCTTCTTGACAATCACAGACCGCGTGCCCGACTTGCAGGAGCAGCTACACGGTCTGCATCTCCGAGGGATGCAGACCGCAGAGCTGCTCCTGTCAGCTTTGGCCGGAACTCTAGGGTGACAGCGGCTGCATGTACACGCCTGCACACCGCATGTAATTGTATGTGATATGATTGTGACGGACCGCCTGGTACCCCGACTGGGTACCTTCTGCCAAAGAGCGTCTCCTGCACGCCAAACCCCACTCTCAGCCAGCAGATTGGCAGTAACCAGCCCCTAACCCCCAATCACGAGGCAAAACTCATGTTGAAGGTTCAACATAGAAAGAGCAACTCCTTTATTAAACAAAGGACATTCACTTTAGAGACACTGGGAGGGCTACAACCCCTCCCCTCCCTTCCCCCTCATGACAAACCCAGATAACAGCTTACACAGGGAATCAGACATTTACATACACAGTCACAGTACAATAGGGTGAGCATCAGATAACAGGTGGGAGGAGGGGAAAGCTATGCAACTTCTATACAACTGACTTAACTTAATTAAGTCTCCATTTTGAATAGACAAACCATGTGGCCAAGTCCTTGTCCTCCACCATTTTAAAACATATATTTCCCAGAGGGCAACAGTCACTGTCTGCATATAAAATGTACATTTAGTCCCAAAATCTCCTGTTCTCTTGTTGGGCCATAATCGGTGGGTAAGAGGCCAGTCTGCAGCCCACTCCAACTAGCACAGTGACGGTGCAGTCCATCACAATGATTACATGCAGTTACAAAAACAATCACTATCTCTGGAACCACAATCGTGTAACCAGGGATAGTGACAGATTCCTAACTGCATGTAATCCTTTCACATATGATTACATGCGGTGTGCAGGCGTGTACATGCAGCGGCTGTCATCCGATCATTAATTTGAATGGGTGACAGTTCCCGCTTGTAACATGTACAGACATTAACACTGGTACCGTATATAGTAGCGGCCCCCACGGGACTAAAAAATGTGTCCAGTGGCCCCCGACTAAATTGAGTTTGAGACCCCTGCTGTATGGGCTCCTCGGCAGTCGGCAACCACTTGTATCTTCCTCCGCCCACTCCTGCTGCTATTGGCTAAGAGGGAGAGTGCAGCACTGCCATTGGCTGCTCATGTATTTTAGCAGAGTAGGGACAGAGAAGACGCACAAGGCTGCTTGGGGCTTCACATGGGAGAAACATTGTTGTCCCCCCCCACCACCAGAGAGCTCCGCACTCTGCGATACATTGCTGTCCTCCGCACTCTGCGATACATTGCTGTCCTCCGCACTGTGCATTAAATTGCTGTCCTCCGCACTTTGCGTTACATTGCTGTCATCCGCACTTTGTGTAACATTACTGAGCACCGCACTCTGCGCTACATTATTGACCAATGCACTCTGCGCTACATTATTGACCAATGCACTCTGCGCTACATTATTGACCAATGCACTCTGCATTATAACTGACCTCTGTCCCAATACTAAAAACCGATACCAGCGCTTACATTTTTTAAATTGACTTAGGTGTCTTAGGTCCGGCACTTGCTGGGGACCTTGCGGCAGCCTTCTGGGGAGCCACACAATGCCTGCTTACAGCGCTTCTGCGACCCGCACATATCCCCTTACTAAGACCCTCCCCACCCCTCCTGACAAGCTCTGCCCAATACATTAGGCCAGAACCCCAGAGTAGAGCAGCAGCACAGAGTATGTGGCAAATGTATATGCTATTATTCTGCATTGCTCTATGTTTTGCTGGGATTTGTAGTCCTCTATAGCTAATGGTATTATTCCGCAAGGCTGTATAATGTTTGCTGGGATTTGTAGTCCTCTATAGCTATTGGTATTATTTTCCATTACTGTATAATGTATTGCTGGGATTTGTAGTGCTCTATAGCTGGTGATATTATTCTGCATTTCTGTATAATGTATTGCTGCGGTTTGTAGTCCTCTATCGCTGTGTTACATAAGTGATTATTTACACAGCCCTGGTGTTTGCTGAAATTGCTTTAAACTATAAGGGCCTGTTCACATGAGATCAGGTCCTGATCAGCAGACGTGGAGCTGCTGATGCAGTGCGTTTTTGACGCGTTTTTGATGCGTTTTCGGTCCGGATGCTGACAATTATTTTTTTTTAGCCAAGGGGCTGTCACTATGCAGATTCAGCCTCTGAGGTCACTTCCGCCCTCTCGGAACATCTACTTCCCTTTGTGTATGTAAAGCTGGTGATCAGACATGCATCACATGTTTGCAGGCATGTTGATGGTGCTGGCTACAGCAATCTGCAGAGAACGAGCCCGCAGGAGACATCGTTATTGGGTACACCCAATCTTGAGGCTCCAGGACTCCAAGGGTCAGTTCTGGAGTTTGTATGAGGATTTTCGAGGTCACCCGGATTAGGGTTGCACAGATACCAAGTACAGTACTCGGTACAAGTACGAGTACATGTACCGATACTTTTGAGCTCCAAGACTACACTAGAGAAAAATTAAAAAATTAGGAGGCAGCTGTCATTTGTAAGGAGCACACGGAGCTCCTGGGATTTCTACATCTCTGTTTTATTGTACGATTTAGTTTTTATAAATATAAATAAAGTGATGCACAGATACCAGTTTTGTGAGTACGAGTACTGGTACTTGCCGCGTACTTACACATTTTTGTTTATTGTCATGTGACCGTTTTTCTTAAACAATACACACTAATGATTTCAGGACAGTGATGGAGCACCAGAGCCAGGTCTCAGCTGCAACCGCTGCAACCCTGGTAGATGGTACATGAAAATGCCAAGTATCTGCACTGGTACTCGAAAAGTATCTGTGCATCCCTAACCCGGATACATTTTTTTTTCCTTTACTCGTATGTCCATGGCAAGGTAATGGGCATGTTCAAAATGTTTGCAGTT
Organism: Nanorana parkeri; assembly: GCF_000935625.1. Taxonomy (NCBI): domain Eukaryota; kingdom Metazoa; phylum Chordata; class Amphibia; order Anura; family Dicroglossidae; genus Nanorana; species Nanorana parkeri. The sequence goes on from NW_017307187.1 coordinate 69,237, forward strand.
CATTATTATTATTATACAGGATTTATATAGCGCCAATAGTTTGCGCAGCTCTTTACAATATAAGGAAGACATTACAGTCACAATACAATTTAAGACAAGATGGTAAGGAGGGCCCTGCCCCTGAGGGCTTACAATCTAAATGTCGTTACCTCTACCCCAACCTGTCTGTCTATTGTTGATAACATCATAATAAGTGGAGCAAGAATACAATTTTTTTTTTTCCTTAGTCCTTGTTAACACCAAATGCAGAGCAGATCCGGTCAGGTTTCTGCACACGCAGTGCAGTGGGTTGGGCCGCGTTTTTGATGCGTTCCGGGCCGTTTTTGGTAAAAAATAGAATACAATTTTTTTTTTTTTTTTAGTTTAACATGGGCTTTCAGGCACTTGGATGCGTTTTTGTTGCGTTCCAGAGCCGATCCAGAGCAGGTAAAATAGGGCTTGCCGCAGTTTTTTCACCTGCTCTGGATCTGCTCTGGATCTGCTCTGGATCTGCACGCTGCGATGTGAACTGGAGCTCAAAATACCATAGGAATACATTGGACGCAGTTTTGATCCGGTCTGCACCTGCTCTGGATCTGCTCCGCGCTTGGTGTGAACAAGCCCTTAGCTGCATTGCGTTGCGTTTCCATTGCGCGTTCCCGGACCGGACAAAATGTGACATGCAGTATTTTTTCTGTCGTAAGCTGAGCTGACTGCGCACGTGAGAACTGTAGCCCATAAAACACATAGGGATACATTGCGATGCATTTTGAGTGCAGCAGCGTACGGATCCGGTCAGCACACAAAAGGGACGTCGTGTGAACAGGCCCTTAAGAAAAGCTTTTGAGAGTTTTCCTCTCTTTCTCAAGTCTGAAGCAATACCTGAGGAAGAAAGAAAAACTCTTAAAAGCTTGTCTTCTAAGTATTAGGTCAGTACAATAAAAAGGTATCACCGCATACCGCATTACTCGTATTTTGTAATCTTATTTATATATACTTCTTTCGTTTTTTCAGTGGTATGATTTAGTGGTGAAAATTATTAGTGCCCCCCCATTTTGACTGTGGTATCTTATGTGCCCCCACCTATATATTGTTCCTAGAGTCGCCACTGATCATAGGATATAGAGATTAAATCAGGACACAAGAAGAATGGAGTTGTCACTTCTAGAAACCAGTCATGGGTTACCTTTCATTTTTTTTTTTTCATATTTTTTCTTTTAGAAAAACACTTTAAATCTTTTTTGGTCCCTCATCTCCTGCTGCACAGCTGTCATATAGTGCAGAATTAGTACACTTGTTATTATTTGTACGCATGGTTACTTATATGTTTATACATATCGTCCTTGTGTTATATTAGCGTTCTTTACTGCACAAGACTGCTCTCTCTTTTAGGTTTGGCTATAAAGCTTCTGTTTCTTTTACATGTCTCTTTGTTGCCTCCAGACTTTTTTTATCCCTAATGCTGGGTGCAGCGGAGCCATAAAAAGTCATATTGTGACATCACAGGCAGATTTTCCTGTGTAAGGGGAAACCTGACCTGAAGCCATTGGCGGGACTACCAGGGTCACAGAAGTCGCATCTGCGACCGGGCTCTGGTCTTCCACCACTTTGGGGGGGGGTCCGGAAAGGAAGAGGATCTGGCCTCGTTAACCGCCAAGGAGCAAACATTTTTTGATGGGGGGGGCCCTTTGTTTTTTTGCACCGGGGTCCTTAGGTTTCTAGTTATGCCTCTCCATTTATATGTTGAAATGTGCTACATTTTATTATACAGTTATTGAACTTTATATATGGGAAAGTTAAGATGCATTTTACAAGGTAATACACTGAATATTAATAACTGTATATATGGTAATAAGCACTGCATTGGCTTTATTATGTTGCTTGTACAGAAGTGTAAAATACTTGATTGGTGCTGGCTGCTTAAAAACTTTAATTTTTTTGTAGAGGTATATTTTCTGCAGAAGGACTTGAGCTATAAATAGTTACATTTGCATCTCCCCGGTATTTGCATACACAGTGTGTGGGGTGTAACATCTCCCTGTCACCCTCGCTATATATCTCATTGTACTGGAGACTTCTTCTACTGGGTATCTGACACTGCACAAACATCAAGATGCTTTCTCACAGTTATCTGCTGGCCATCATCTTCATTTCTATTCAGGGTGAGAGATGAGGCTCCTTCCATCATCCTTTGCACATACATCTATACATTGTACAATAAATACACACATCAGGATTGATAGGAAGATATACAGACATTTATCAATAATCAATATGTCTCTTCTCATCCTCAGGATCCTGTGGACAGACTGTGATGACTCAGACTCCGGATTCTATCGCTGTGTCCCCGGGACAGGCAGTCACCATCACATGTACATCCAGTGCTAAAATTTATGATGCCTTAGCCTGGTACCAACAGAAATCAGGAAAGTCTCCAACACTTCTCATACATAGTGCAACCACCCGACACACAGGAGTCCCAGACCGGTTCACTGGCAAGGGTGATGGATTTTCTTATATTCGTTACACTCTGACAATTACTGCCGTGACTGAAGATGATGAAGGAAGTTATTACTGTCAGCAGTATGCTAGCACTCCTTTCACACAGTGATACAGAGCCGTACAAAAACCTCCTTCCTCTTTCTTAAAGAAACACAGTCACAGATATCATTACTAAAGTTCATTCAAACAAATCTAATACACTTTTAATAACTCTGATAGTTAGCAAGACAATAATAGATTATGGTGACAATCCCTCAGAGACAGGAGCTCAAATGAAAAAAAGAGACATATATCCAAAAGGTATCTCTTTTACATAAAAGGTGAAAGCGTTCAGATGAGGATAGATGTGTGGAAATGTGTTCTATGGCGAACACATGGAGATCTTGAGTTCTTTTTTGGTGTTTCAGGGTGAAGTGTCGGGGAACACTATGTTCAAAATCACCCTTCTCAATTAGACGCCTATGTTCACCAATTCTGGTACTTAAAGGGCGTATAGTGCGGCCAACATAAATCAGACCACTGGGGCACGTGAGTCCATACACAACATGGTTGTGTGAACATGTGATAAATTGTCTAATGCTGTAGGGATTTTTGAGATGATCATAGAACATGGTCTGGCCATGTTGGATGAATTGACAAGTAAGTTATCTAGACTTTTTACATTGGAATGTCCCAATCCTGCTATCAAATAAAAAATTTTTTGGGCGGACCTCCGGACCTTGAAAGTACTGGCTGGGTCCTACCATGTAGTAGTAGCGCTCTTTGTATGTGTGTATTTTTGCTAATTTGGTCACAGGGTTCCTCTCCCTGGTTTAAAGAGCTTGCACACTGTTGGTCATATCCCCTGTCCATTTCCACAGAGTTTCACCCAGCAGTAGTGTGCTTATCCACTGTTGCCAATTAGTTAAATATTTGGGAAGTTTTAGGAAGGTAGGGAAGAACCTGTGTAAAGTTTTTGGAGATAATGTCTCTAACTGCTTATCCCTGTGAGCACTATTAATATCAATATTGCAAATACTGAATTTTAATAGAAATATAAGAAGTATGCTACACAATTCCCTGTACTGTACTATGGGAATGGGTAGGGATGCACCAATACCGATACTAGTATAGGTATCGGTGCTGATGCCGAGTATTTGGGCGAGTACTCGTACTCATTCAAATGTTTAGATGCCTAGCCCGATACTTTCTGTATCAGGAAGCCGGGCAGCGTATAATTACACGCTGCCAGGCTTCCTAATTGGCCGGGAAGCAGGCTCCATGCTCCTTTGTCACTGATTTGCTTCTCGGCCAATCAGGAAGCCAGGCGCCGTTTAATGCCGCGGTGCCTGGCTTTCTGATTGGCTGGGAAGCCAGCTTCATGCTCCCTCGTCACCTCATGATGATGGAGCTGGCTTCCAGGCCAATCAGGAAGCCGGACGCCGCGTCACTGCCCGGCTTCCTGATTGGCCAGAAAGCCGGCACCATGCTTTCTCATCACATAGTGACTAGTAGCATGGGGATGGCTTCCCTGCTAATCGGGAAGCCGAGTGGCGAGTCATTACACGCCGTCTGGCTTCCTTAATTAGACTTCAGGTATCGGAATTCGGTATCGGTGAGTACTGGAAAAAAATGTATATCGCTACTCGTACTCGATACCGAAATACTGGTATCGGTGCATCCCTAGTAATGGGTCTACAAGTTAAATACTTATTCCATAAGATACAATATATTCAGGTGACTTGTACTGGAGAAGAACACAAGCAAACCTCTCTGGCAGGATACTATATTCATATAAATAGTTCCAGCACTCACATGCTAATATTCACTTCACAGGTCATAATGAAGATGCGGAGGATCATAACTTAAGCATAGCTGACATAGTAAAGTATGTTCAACCACAGTATTTTTTATTACTAGTTTATGCGTTTCAAGGGATACACTTTCTTCATCAGGCTCGGGGAAAGAGAGCACGTCCCTTGAAATATATAGGCCAGTGGTGTACACCGCCATAGTGATGGGTGGATGGAAATTGTGAGTGGCGCTCCTGATGTAGTGGATTGCATCTAAATTTTCATTTGGGATTTTCTCCTTTGTGTCCTGATTTAATGTAAGTCAGCCATCCTATCATATTTGTGAGTAGATCTTATAAGATATGAGTGGTCATTATGAGGCTGTAGGAGGGATGTATATCCAAACTGGTCCAGAAATAGGACAAATGTGTGTGACTTTTCTTACTGATATGTCTTATCTTCTCCCTTCCGGTGATTGTAGTCATATTAGTAACTTGCAAGAAAACATTGGAGTACTTTGTGTAATATCTTTTACTTTCAATAGTTCTTTATTGAAGTCAAGTGAAGCATACATAACAAAATGCATATAACATAACCAACTTAACATCCAGGATACAGTATGCTTTGCAATATCATTTCCATTTATAGGGAGGTTAGGAGGAAGGGAGGATGACAAAACAAGTGGAAAGAGAGGAGGGGAGGAAGGAGGGAAGACAAGGTATGGACCAGTTATGCGTCAGGCAATATTTGAGATATAACAATGCAGTATGGATGTACAATCCATTTTCTCCAAGCTGAAAGGAATATAGGATATGAGTTATTTTTCATGGCAAACATCTTTTCATAAGAATATTGGGTGTTAACTAATGAAATCAGGTCAATGATGTTAGGAGGAGTTGTTTGTAACCATCTACGGGTAATCAACAATTTAGCTGCATAGAGAATATGCACAACAATAGTGCGAGTTGCCGGTGGGAAAATATCAATATTAATATGCAGTAGGGCGAGTTCTGGGGATGGAGAGAGAGGTGAGGGGGAAAAATGGGAGATAATACGGAAGACTCCATTCCAGAATACACGGAGGGACCTGCAGTGCCAAAAGATGTGAGAAATTGAACCAATGCAGCCGCACAGTCTCCAGCAAAGTGGTGAATTTGAGGCAGAGAATTTGGATAATTTGTAAGGGGTATGATACCACCTATGGATAATTTTTTGGAAAAGTTCCCAATGGTTAGAGCAGCGGGATGCCCTGTGCGATGCTTGAAGTGCCAGTTTCCATTGGGTATCTGAGAAGGAGGTACCAAGTTCCTGTTCCCATTTGATCATGGGAGAGGTTTTTTGAAAATGATTATAGAGACCTAAGAGGGCATAGAATGTAGAGATACCTCCTTTGATAGGGGTGGAGCTAAATAAGAATTTATGGAGGTTGGCATCAATTGGTATAGTTAGTGGTATTGAACGCAGTCAGGAGATGTGACACCTGTAGATATCGGTATGTTTCACGTTTGGGGAGGTTATATGTGTAATATCTTTTATTTGCACTAACAGTTACATTTTCAGGACAAGCTTTCACTGCATTCCCTTTCTTTACCTTATGCCTATAATCCAGGCCCGGATTCCCCACAAGACCACCGAGGTTCGGCCTCGGGACGGCAGGGAGCAGAGGGGCGGCAGCGGGGTGGAATCCCCCGGCACCAGGAACATAAAGTTGCGCTTTCTACATTTAGTCCTGCTTTGGGAAGGCAGGACTAAATGAAGGCAGGAAGGAAGGACTAAATGTAGTGTGGGGAAGCCGTTTGTTCGTTTACAAGTGATCGCCGCGATCACTTGTAAAATGTGTGCAGCCTGTCAGTCCGTCCTCCCTCCCCCTCGCCCCTACCATTCTCTTCTGGTTCCGTCCTCCCACCGGCCGCCGAGTCTCTCCTCACTGGCCGCCGATGCAGGGAGCAGAGCGGCAGGTTTAAAACTACCCCTCCCGCTCCGTGAACACAGTGAGAGGGGAGAGCAGTGCTCTTCCCATCTCAGCTGTCACAGGAGTTCCACCACAGTGCTGTGCTAGAACTCTTGTATTGGAGGTGACAGGGTCAATAAAGAGAACCTGTCACCTCTGAAGGCTATGACACAGGGGCTTGTTAGCTAGCTCCTGTGTGATATCAATCAAGTTAAGTTACATTTTTTCAATAAAAATTAAAAAAATAATGAGAAATAATAATTAAATGAAAAAAAGTGATAAAGAAGTTGAAAAATAAAGAAATCACTGCATTCCCTTTCTTTACCTTATCCCTATAATACTGAAGAAAATGTACTGATCCCCCCATCTACAGGTGTTCGGTTCCTATTTGTCTTTACAGGAATATGCTCTGTATGTATTGTTTCTCTGACTGATAATGGAATTACCTGCACTCATTCCTTATATTAAATTCTTATCATATTACCGTACATAAGTGGGAGTTATGGATCTGGCTCTAGAAACAAAATAAAAAATGAAGAACAGAAGCAAAAGCTTTATTCACCATAAACCTCCTGGGGTTTATGAAAGCGCAAAGAAAAATCTCTGACAGTAGCATGTTTCAGGCACTGGGCTTGGAGAGAAAAGCACTTAGACACACATAGCTCACTATAGTCTGATGTGAGTAGCTGATATATAATGTTGGGAAGGCCAGAAAGGCCATTGATTACGAAACAAAATTTGATGGAGGGGAAATTTCTCTCGTCTCATTATTTTACATTTAGGAAAAAATGTAGATCATCAATAATATCTCTGTCAATCCAGTAATGGTACTTCCCAGACCCCACCCTAGGCGACCTGAGTCCACACCTCCTACTTAGTGAGTTTAGCAATTGTTTACAATATTTCTATTGTGATGGAGTGTGTTTATGAAGGACTCAGATATATATAATATGAAAAAATATATTTATTTGATTTTAAATTCTTGTTGGTTTAAAAGATTCCTGCAGTTCAATAAAATATTATTTACAACTTCTCTTGTGTTGATGTTCATGTGCAATTCACAAATACATGTATCTAATTCTAAGACTATTGCTGATTGGTATATTTGCAAACCGTATTTCATACATTTACAATACATTCATGTGGATAAGGATATACACATAATTAATGCTTTCTAATACAGGTATATTACTATTTGATGAGTCCCCTACATGTTACGCCCAGAAAGGCTTCCTCATGGGGATATATTCACTCCGTATGTTTGTGTATACCGACTTTCAGCAATAATCTGTTTTTTCAAAAGAAGAAAAGAACATACAATATATCAGTAAACTTCCATTCATTTCATTTTCAGTTTCTAGTTATGTATATAATTTAATAATATTTCATTTTTCAATGAGATATCAATGTTTATCTTTTTCATTTGTTATTGAAAGCTTGACATTGATATTTATGCATGGGGAATCTTGTTCACATTAATTGTTTATCCATCAATATTAATTCATTTTTAGTGCATCAATTAGATCATTTACATTCATTATTAATTCATTTGTTCAATATATACAGATAATTCATCATTGTTTGTATTCGATAATAATATTTTACAAAGAACACATTCATTGGTCTAGATATATCAGAAGCATAGTGAGTTAACATACATATATATATATAAATCTAATTGAATTGTATTACCTTTCTACTCGACTATTTCAACCCGGAACTGCAAGATCCTGGAGAGGACTTTCATCCCCCTCCAGGGTGATGGGGTTAATCTCGTCTACTCTGAAACAGAGTGTCACCCGGCGGAACCAGAGACGCACAGGGAATCCAATATACCTTCACAGTGCTAGAAAATGATCATAGTGCTTAATTTGTATAGAAGTCTGTGTTTCATTTTGTATTCAAATATGGTGAATTTTACATGTTTATAGTGCTCTCCCTCTATTCCTAAGTATAGTGGCCGATATATCCGGGCGGTCTTAGATACCATATTCACCTACATATCTATATTAACGTGATTAAGTTCAAGATCTGTGTAGTCGGGGTTTTGAATGGCCCTTTCTATCCCCCCCAAAAAGCAAAGTTGAAAATCTTTTGTGCTTAAACACCGCCAACCCACATATACATCCTTAGTGCCCCAGCGTTCCTTTACCTTAAGCAATCACACCCATTGCTGTGTTCCGCTTTCTCAGCCGTAGTGAATCAGTATAAAGTATCTTGTTTCCTACGTGCCGATCCGTGTGTATCTCTCCATTCCCTTTCTCTGCACTGACAGTTAGTATCCCTTTTTATGCGTCCACCCTCCCGCGATCGCCACGCTGGCTAGCGTATGACGTCGATGGGGGGGGGGTGTGGCAATCCTACAGGCCGCATCTAACTCACTCCCTTCATGCTTGTTATATCTGTGTTGCTAGGCAACCTTTGTCGCTTTAACAAGGCTGAAAAAACGATACTTTCTTTCCACGATTTGCATTTTGAATTCCTATGATTATTTTAACTTAGTATATATCCTTCGCAACAATTTTGATCCTCACTTATATTATAGTTATGCCTTGCCTCTCAGTTGGATGCCATCTGGTTCCGCCGTGTGTGAAGTTCCCCCCAGCACTAATCCCCAGTCTTTAAGGGATTCTAGTCATAAAATATACTGTATATACTGTTTCCAAACGTTTTTGTTTTTTTTAAATTATACATTTACGCATGAATGAATACATAGCTGTTCCCTTAATGAAAGGTTCCTCCACCACATCCCCCAGTTTCATTTTCCTCCCCTTACATGGATATATCTGTTCTGACATGGGTGCATATGTTCCCCAATGCAAACCCTTTCTATAATCTCATAGTTCCATGCGTTCATATAGTTTTGTGATATTCGGTAATATATATTTTTATCTTTATCTTTTTATCTTACCTAACTAACATAAACACACTCCATCACAATAGAAATATTGTAAACAATTGCTAAAATCAATAATATCTCAGATTCCCACAAATGCATCGCTGCCACTAGCAACTAGTGTTCCAGCACTTACACGGTAATATGTACTTCACAGATCATATGCTTTACCTTCCTGACAGATCTGATATAACAGGGATGAAACCATGTTAGATCCTGACACTGAGCATTGGCAGCCGGGTGTGTCTGTGTACACCCTGTATATACTAAGTAGAGTCCTGGAGGTGTCCATTCTTGCTTTGCAATGACATCTGCTGAGTGTTCACCCTCCGGCTGTATTAATTTGGGATGCGCTGATATTTCGGCCACCGAAACGTATTGGCCAAAAATGGCACTTTTGGCAAAATGCCGAAAGTGCAATTTTTTTGGCCGTAATAGCAGTGCATCTGCTTTCCCTCTGCTCTGTGAGTGGCCAGCATCTCTCCTCCCTGCACTGCTCAGCCTCATGTCACAGATCAGGAGGGCGGCGGTGTGGGGCGGAGACAGCTCTCAAAGTTGTCACAAGAGGCCGGCTGGATGTGCGGGGGAGGAGTCAGCTGTCAGATCGAGATCTCCTCCCCCGCACAGCTCACTCAGCCTCCTGTGATAGTGAGTCAGAAAGGAGAGCGGGAACAAGCAGTCAGTGATCAGTGATCGCTAAGTGTAAATAATTGAGGACATAGTATGTTTACTGTGTCCACAATTATGAATGAATGGGAAGTGCTCTACATCACCTCCTGTTCATTCATGATTGTGGACATAGTAACTTACTGTCTCCACAAGTTGTGAATGAACAGGAACACTCATAGAGGATTCCTGTTCCTTTATAACAGGGGCTGCAGAAAAAGAGATTGAGGACTGTGTGTTCTCAATCTCTTTTTCTATTTTAAAAGGGAAATATCAGGGGTCTGTTTAGACCCCCAATATTTCCCCAAAGCCCCTAAAAGTAAAATAAAAAAATAAAAATATTTAATAAAAATAAAATATAAAAAAATAAAAAGTTCATAAAAAATAAAAATATAATATTTTTAAAAATCTGAAAAAGTTAGAAAAAAATACATTTTCGGGTTCGGTTTTGGCCAGCCTTTTTTTAATTTCGGTTTTGTTTTAGTTTTGACATTTTCATTTCGTTGCACCTCAACTATAAATATTGTGTGTACATTGTGATCATAGGCTATAGAGATTAAATCAGCACACAAGAAGAATGGAGCTGTTACTTCTATAAACCAGACATGAGTTACCTTTCATTTTTTAACTGTCCTCAGTGAGAATATAAACTGCAATCCTATTGGCTTAGTGTTGCTTTAGTTTATACATTAACTAGGTGTTAGTAAGAGATACTGAAGCGGATTCCCTGGTTTTATTATTTACAGATAACATACAGTGGGTGGGGTCTTGTCCTAAATTAAGTATAGACCCACTTATCTCTGGATTGTAACAACACACATATGTCAGAATGATGGTTGGACAGTTTACTCCAGGCATAGGCAACCTGGGTACTCCATCTGTGCCAAAACTACAAATTCCATCATGCCTCAGCCGCTGGGAGTCATACCTGCAGCTGTCAGTCTTGCAATGCCTCATGGGACGTGTAGTTCCAGCTTTTGGCACTAAAAGCAACAGCTTTTAGTGCCAAGGTTGCCTACTCCAGGTTTAGAGAAATCTTTCTCTATATTTCTACTCTAGAAGAACACTTGAAATCATTTTCAGGTTTTGGGGAACCCCTGCTGAAGTCATATCATTGGGGTGTCGGAGGGACAAATATAAAAGTAGTACTACATGTAAGCCCTCATCGCCTGCTGCACAGCTGTCATATAGTGCATAAATAGTACATTTGTTATTTGTGCGCATGGTTACTTATATGTTTATACATATCTTCCTTGTGTTATATTAGCTTTCTTTCTGTGCAATACTGCTCTCTCTTTTAGGTTTGGCTATAAAGCTTCTGTTTCTTTTACATGTCTCTTTGTTGCCTCCAGACTTTTTTTATCCCTAATGCTGGGTGCAGCGGAGCCATAAAAAGTCATATTGTGACATCACAGGCAGATTTTCTGTGTGAGGGCAACCTGACCTAGATCCACTGGCGGGACTACCAGGGTCATAGCAGTAGCATCGGTGACCAGGCCCTGGTGTTCCACCACTTAAGGGGGCCCGGAAAGGAAGAAGAGGGCCTGGTCCCGGTAACCGGCGAGGCGCTGACATTTTTTGATGGGGGGCCCTTTGTGGTTTCTTGCACTAAGGCCCTGAGGTTTCTAGTTATGCCTCTGCATTTATATGTTGAAATGTGATACATTTTATTATACAGTTATTGAATTTTATATATGGGAAAGTTAAGATTCATTTTATAAGGTAATACACTGACTATTAACAAGTGTGTATATGGTAATACGCACTGCACTGGTTTTATTATGTTGCTTGTACAGAAGTATAAAATACTTGATTTGTGCTGGCTGCTTAAAAACTTTTTTTTTGTAGAGGTATATTTACTGCAGAAGGTCCTGAGATATAAATAGTTACATTTGCATATCCCTCATCTTTGCATACATAGTGTTTGGGGTGTAACTTCTCCCCTGTCACTCTCTCTATATATCTCATTGTACGGGAGACGTCTTCTACTTTGTATCTGACACTGTATCTGACAAACATCAAGATGCTTTCTCACAGTTATCTGCTGGCCGTCATCTTCATTTCTATTCAGGGTGAGAGATGAGGCTCCTTCCATCATCCTCTGCACATACATCTATACATTGTACAATGCATACACACATCAGGTTTGATAGGAAGATATACAGACATTTATCAATAATCAATATGTCTCTTCCCATCCTCAGGATCCTGCGGACAGATTGTGATGACTCAGACTCCGGATTCTATCTCTGTGTCCCCTGGACAGACAGTCACCATCACATGTACATCCAGTGCTGATGTTTATGGCTTGGTAGCCTGGTACCAACAGAAGCCCCACCAACCTCCAAATCTTCTTATATATGATGCAGGCACTCGTCCATCTGGGATCCCGGACAGGTTCAGTGGTTCCAAATCTGGAAATGTATACAAACTAACCATCACTGGAGGCACTGAAGATGATGAAGGAAGTTATTACTGTCAGCAGGGTTTGAGCTCCCCTCTCACACAGTGATACAGAGCCGTACAAAAACCTCCTTCCTCTTTTATAAAAAAAAACAGTCACAGATATCATTACTAAAGTTCATTCAAATATATATAATACATATCTACATATATGTCATGAATTGTGATTGTAAGCAAGATTATTATTGATCATGGGGCCAACTTTAATTACTCAGAAGACATTTTGTATGAAAGTTTAGCTACTTCTTTAAACATGGAAGAATAGTTAATAGTGTGCCAAGAAGCTCTACTATAAAATCCCCCATTCATCCTGTGAGTGACAGGTTAGAATCTCTGCTGAGAAACTTTAAGTGAAAATCCCAGCAAATCTTGTTTAGCTGAATACACCAGTCTACAAGGAGAAAGCCTCGTAAATGAAAGTAGCTAAATTTTACCAGAATTGGGTCACTAATAAAGGAAAAATTACGTTGTGAGTATTAATTGGCTCCAGTTTCCAAGATACAGCTTCGGTCAAAATTGCATCAAAATGATTCAAAATTATGAGGAGATGTGTGATTATGCTCCATAACTTTTCTACAAAATGTGATATAGCAATGAGAATGGTGCCACACCAATCATTATAAATGTATCTTTTTATTGATACCAATAACAGAACTTTCCATTCATTTATTGGTTTTTCATGTAACATTTTCATGCATTTCCCTTGGTATCTTTTCTCCATGCCTGTGATATCCTGGTGGAATCTCTCCCCATGCTCATCACTCACTGCCCCATAGTTCAAAGGCCAATAGTCTAAATGCGAGTGTAAGAAGTGAATTTTCAGTGACATGTTTGCACCAAGTGCTTTAGGCCTGGTTCACACCTGGGCGTTTTACAGCGCTGATCGAAGCGCTGTAAAACACTCAAACAGTCAAATCCCATTATGTGCTATGGACATGGATCCCATTTGGGCGTATTTCAGCGCGTTGCGACGCGCTGAAAAACGCCCTACGCCCAAAGAAGTACAGGAGCTTCTTTGGGGCGTATTTCCACGTGTATCCATTAGGATACAGCCGGATAGCTCTCGTTTGACACGCGTTTCGTGGACCGCAAATCACAGTAAAAAAAGAAAAAGCAGTGTTTCTCTCCTGAGAGGCCGGGTGCGGGAGACTCCCGGAGCGCCCGGGAGAGTTTGCTGTCTGGAGATCAGTGTCCCTCGTTAGCTGGTAACCAGGGGCGGTGATCTCTCTGCAAGTGGCCGGAGCCATCCGAAACATCACGGCTGGCTCCGCCCAGTTGTCAGAAGCAGGCTGTCGGCCGGCTTCTGCTTTCAGCGCGGCTCAGCCGAGCCATATGCAGCCCTTCGGTTCTACTGAACCGAAGGGGTCCTGGGGCCGAAGCTAGCCGAAGGATTGTCCGAAGCTACGGCTAGATCCTTCGGCTGCTTTGTGAATAGACCCCTAAGTCTTGGGAACCTTTCATAGAGATATTGGAAACCTGGTTTTGTTTTTTCCATAGCCTTTACAAATTCTTTTTTAACATAGAAAAACATTTTTTTTCTAAATTGTGTGTATTTTTTCATTATATAGTAATAAAACAAATATTGAGATCAGCACTAAACAGAGACACCAACCCCTAAATCCAAAACATAAATACCGACCAAAAAATGGGGCTTTCAAGGTGACTCGGGAATAATGCAAGGAGATAAGATAGACATAATACTACGTAACTCATTTTTATATAGTAAAATTCATATTTAATAACGTAATTTCATGATTAGCAATAATTGTATGTAAAACCATATCACACTCATCTAAAAACAGGACCATAATACATATAAATGGCATGTCACCCCTTAGGAAACCGTACAGATTTATATTATGCATTATAGCAATAATTCATATTCTTAGCATTGATTTAATTACAACAATGTCCATAATTGATTAAATCAGTCAACATATTGTTACATATTTCCATATTGTTACATATTCCATCCAAAAATCTGTACTTTTCCATTCTTCAACGCGTTTTGACGTAGCTTCCTCAGGAAGTTTATAGAGGTGGCCTGTAGAATCTATATGAATGTTACTTGTGAGCATTCAAGTAATTAGAAATAGCAACTAACCATACATAACAATTGCTTACATAAATCAATAAATAATGGAATAAATAGATACCATATATAAGAGATTCCTTATGACGAGCAAATTCGCATCTAGGGGAGTCCTTCCACTCAGCCAGGAGAAGAAGAGAAACAGGGATAGCTCGGGGCTGCAGAGAAGGGGAAGTTCCAGTGCCTGTCATTTCTCGACCTATAAAATTAAATTATAGTCCAATACTCTCCTAGTTGTACCTTCATGTGCATATAAGATAACATATCTAACCCAACATAACAAAATAAAATAAAACAAAATGAAACCGCTCTCTGAGCTTTGCTAGGTCAGTGAGTATACAAAACAGATCTAGGGTTCGCTACAATTAGCCTTAACAATTAAAACTTCTATATTCATAACAGTATCCAAGTAAGTCAATATATCTTATCTAAATTCAATCTATGTCACTTCTATCCTAGATCATCCATTAGTCCAGACAATCCTATTCTCTCAATAATATTCTAAGTATATCTAAAAATGTCACAGATAGTTCTCATTGGTATTAATTGTTTTATAAGATTAATCAATTCAAAAAGTCGTCCTAAAAGGCAATAACCAGATCTATTAATAGATAAGAAACACGGAATATATCACGTGATATCAATTAGGTACCTTGTAAAGTATTCAAACTCCTCAAGTATCCAGAGCCAACTTCTCTCTCTCCAAGTCCCCGAGTCTCCCCTCCTCTAAAACTTTCCCACCGCAGACACACACGCAGTCCGAATCATCGGCCTGTGGCGTATGCGCCCCCCGGCGAGCACAAGGTCCGCACATGCGCCCTAAATAGGCGCATTCGAAATATGGGAAATAGGCCCCTCACCCGGGGGCCGTCAGCCCAATGGAATGGTGCTGACCAACCAACCGTGCCGTCCCGTTTCATGCTAAAAGGGACAGACCCCTCCCCCTGTCAGCGCGGTGATTGAACGAACAGTCCCGGTACACCAGCACAACCTCAAAGATCGATCAATGTTGATCAAAAGTGAGGAGGTGCTACGGGGTGCAGACCATCCCCAAAATATGTATTCATAGGAACGACCGGCTAAATCAATCCTGGGTGAGATAGATGACATCCCCAATGCGTGAATCATATCCCACCAGCAACACATCCTATTGGCCATAATAGCAACATCAGATATTTCACATTTGTAATTTAACACACAGGGGTCTATTCACTAAAAAACTAGCATTGTACCCGCCCTCTGCTGATGGACCTGATGGAGAACTGCAGCAGAGGGTGGGTACAGTGCTAGTTTACTATTAGTTTACTATTGGCTATTGCAAATTGAAATAGCCAATAGGAATCTAGCAATGCATTCCAATGGGAAAAAAATAAATTTCTATTCTGACACGGCTCCGTGTCAGAATAAAAAAAAAAAGAAACAGCACTGTTTCTCTCTTTGGCGGCCAGGAGCGGCAAACCCACAGAGCGCCAGGGAGAGTAGCTGTTTGGAGATCAGTGTCCCTGGTTAGCAGGTAACCAGGGACGCTGATCTCTACTGAACCGAAGGGGTCCTGGGGCCGAAGCTAGCCGAAGGCTAGATCCTTCGGCAGCTTCGTGAATAGTCCCCACAGTGTACGATAATAATAGACACAGTAGGGTCCTAAATTCAAAATTAATTGGCATCCAACTTAAACATGATACAAAAAAGAGCTAGTGATAAAGTGAACATAATTTGTGCTATTCAAGAATTGATTAATTATTGTGTAGACAATATAGATAAGTATAGTCATTAGAGTAATGTGATGTGAAATAAGTGAATAGAATAATCCTATACCTCCCACCCCTTCCCCCCATATATGTGAAACACTTCTCTCCATCCCCACCCATTAACCCTAACACCCCCCTTCCCCCCAAATATCCCAAAACCAAACCAAGCACACAACATAACTTTAGAAAAACATTTTTTTTAGAAATTGTCTGTATTTTTTTCATTATATAGTAAAAATACAGCCAAAAGTGAACCAAGCCCAATGCCGTTCGGCTATTCACTTCGGCCCTGTGCGGCTGATTTCAGCCGTACATTGGCTAAAATCAGCTGTACATCGGCTGCCTTCGGTCAGACAAACATGCTCTGCATGTTCGGTTGAGCCGAAGTGAAGAAGCCGTTCGACAAACCTCTGGCAGTTCACTCGCTGCCATTCGCCCATATTCTCATAGGGGCCGAATGGCATTTGGCTTGGTTATTCTGCTCGCTACCTCTGAAGTAGTGAGCAGAATAAAAAAAAATGTAAACAAAAGAAGAAAAAAAAAATCATTTTAAAAAACTGTAAAAAAATGTAAATTAAAACAGCGTAGGGTCTCTCAAACTATACCAGACCCTTCAAGTCTGGTAGGAATGTCAGGAGTGACCCCAATTGTAAAAAATAAATACATTGTATGGGGCTCCCCCCAAAAGTCATATTAATTTTTAAGGGGGACCTCAAGTAAAAAATTTAAAAAATTGCGTAGTGTTCCTCCTAAAGTCATACCAGACCCTTTAGGTCTGGTAGGAATTTGTAGGAGGAATCCCACCCCAAAAAATGGGGGAGGAAAAAGTGGGGTCCCCCAAAATTCCTAACCAGCCCCTTACAATGAGCACAGGCCTGGCAGAGCAGGAAAGGGGGGGACGAGCGAGCACTCCCCCCCCCTCCCTGCCATACCAGGCCACATGCCCTCAGCACTGGGAGAGTGCTTTTCCAGGGTCCCCCTGTATCTGTGTTGTATAAATGCTTCTTTTTTATGATGAGATGCAATATATTCATGCTCTGCTTATATTTAAAATACAAAAGATTGGAAAGGAGAGCATAGGGTTAATTTAATTTTTTAATATTTTAACTGATATACTTAAAAAAGTTGTTTAGAGTGAAAGGAGACGTTGTGAATATTGATCATAAGAGAAAGGGGGATCAATGAGGTTTTATAACTGTGAGAGTAAAGAAAAAGGAATATAAAATGGTATCTCGCGAACAGGAGGAAGCGCAGCTACCATCGTGACATTAAACAATAGCTGTATTTAGAGAATATACCTGATGGAGTTGAATGACGCAACGCGTAGAGCAGAACTGGTGATGTCACTACACCGGGTGGAGTCTAGCGAGAGTAGACGAGCAGAGGATTGGAGAGCCTGGTGTATCAGACACTTTTAATAACACTGATTATTAGCAAGACCATTATAAATCATGGTTGCAATTCCTCAGAGACAGGAGCTCAAATGAAAAAGGTACATTTGTCCATCTGTTATGTCTGTGTGTCTTTCATCTGCACCAGGAATGCTGATAAGTAAAATATCCACTTAGCTGCAATAAAAATATATAATTACTGTTAAAAAGCTGCTGTTTATTATTTTTTATGAACAATTTGCTCCTTCTGTCAACATGGAAGAATAGTTAATAGGGTGCCAAGGAGCCCTACTATAAAGTACCTTGTTCACCCGTGACTGACAGGTTGGAATCTTTGCTGAGAAACTTTAAGTAAAACATATTTTTGGTTAAATATTTGGGCAGTTTGCAGGGAAGAACCAGTGTCAAGTTTTTTCTTATCCCTGTGACTAGGGATGCACCAATACCAGTATTTTGGTACATAGTACCGATATTTTGTTTCCGGTACTCGCTGATGCCAAATATCAAGTACCGGATGTCCCATTCAGGAAGCCAGACGGCATGTAAAGACTCGCCACCTGGCTTCCTGATTAGCCGGGCAGCGTGCAAAGACTCGCCATCCGGCTTCCCGATTAACAAGTAAGCCGTCCCATGCTTCTCGTCACTGTGTGATGAGAAAGCATGCAGCCGGCTTGCTGGCCAATCATGGAATCCAGGCGCCGTGTAATGACGCGGCGTCCTGCTTCCTGATTGGCCCGGGAAGCCGGCTCCATGATCCCTCGTCATGAGATGACGAGGGAGCATGAAGCCGGCGTCCCGGCCAATCAGAAAGCCGGGTGCTGCATCATTATACGGTGCCTGGCTTCCTGATTGGCCAGCTTCCTGACCAATCAGGAAGCCGTGCAGTGCATCATTACAAGCTGCCCAGCTTCCTGATTGACCGGGAAGTCGGCTCCATGCTCTCTCGTTACAAATGATGAGGGAGCATGGAGCCGGCTTCCCGGCCAATCAGGAAGCCTGGCAGCGTGTAATGACGCACTGCCTGGCTTCCTGATACAGGAAGTATCGGGGTAGGCATCGGAGCATCTAGGCAAGTACGAGTGCTTGCCCAAATACTCTGTATCGGCACCGATACTAGTATCGGTATCGGTGCATTCCTACCGGTGACCATTAATATCAATATTACAAATACTGTATTTTTTTAGAAGTATGCTACACAATTCCCAAAATTTTTACTATGATACTTGGTCTACAAGTTAAATAAGTTTTCCATAAGATGCAATATATTAATGTGAAGCACTTGTTGTACTGGAGAAGAACACAAGCAAACCTCTCTGGCAGGAGATCATATTCATATAAATAGTTCCAGCAGTCACATTCTAATATGTACTTCATAGGTCATAATGAAGACTTTCAGGATCACAACTATATCGAAGGCAGCCGAGTGAATAACCCCGCCGAAGTGAAGTGAGCCAAACAACATTTGGCTATTCACTCTGGCTCAGTACGGCTGACTTCCCATCAGCTGCCTTCGGTCAGCCGAACATGCTCTGTATATTTGGCTGAGCCGAAGTACAGAGGGACTTCGACAGAGGGAACTGCTCCGGGAGCTCACTCGCTCATAGGGGCCGTACGGCAGTGAGTGAATAGCATTCGGCTCGGCTATTCTGCTCCGAGGTACCAAGCAGAATAGAAAAAGAGTGAAATGAATAAAAGAAAAAAAATAGAATAGTTTAAAGAAAAGAAAATATTTTTTTTTAAAAGGTGTCGGACAAATGTAAAAAGTTGGGCAGAGCTAGCGCTGATGTCACCGCTAGCTCCACCTAATTGTTTATATTTTGCTTGCATCTGTCAGAGTCTTCATTCTGCAGCGGGAGGTCGTTATGTACAGCCGGGTCAGCAGGCGTCTTTTTAAAATTTATTTTGACGAGCCATCATGGACAAAGCTGGACGTTGTGATTGACTCTGGATTATGTCGTTGGAACACTTTTTTGGATTTTTTAAACTAATAAATAATAATTTAACCCTTTAGTGAATGAGTTCTGGGACTAGTACCCCTTACTCATTCACAAGGGGGTACCGCATCTGGGTGCCCCTTTATTAAAGAGGTACAGCAATAAAAATCACCCCCCCCCCTACCTGCAGACCCCCACAACCAATGCCCCAGGGCTTGTGGGGAGGAAGGCCTTGTCCCCATCGCCTCAGTGCACTTCAGCTTGATTATTCACTTCAGCAGCTGAAGGAATAACTCCCTAAGTGTTTTAAATAGACGGGTTGCACTATGGATGCTGTTTATTTAATTTCATTTTTTTGAGCGTATCTACATGGGATTGGATCAGCCTGCTGCATTATATAACTGCTGAAAAGGAAAAAACTTTGAGTGTTTTAAATACACAAGCTTATGTGATCTAATCGTATTTAAGAGAAGCTCCATATTTAAAGGTGAGGAGCATTTCACTTAGGGCTGGAACACAGGATTAAATGTTTGAAATTCATTCAACGTATCATACTGAACGAATAAGAGTTTTAGACAATTGTATGTGGACACCTAAAGGTGGTTGGTTATTGAACTTCATATATGGGGAAGTTAAGATGCATTTTATAAGGTAATACACTGAATATTAACAATTGTTTTCATGGTATTAAGCACTACACAGGTTTTATTATGTTGCTTGCATAGAAGTATAAAATACTTGGCTAGTGCTGGCTGCTTACATTTTTTTTGGGGGGGAGGGGGTATATTTACTGCAGAAGGTCTTCAGATATAAATAGTTACATTTGCATATCCCTCATCCTTTGCATACACAGTGTGTGGGGTGTAACATCTCCCCTGTCACTCTCTCTATATATCTCAGTGTACAGGAGACGTCTTCTACTTTGTATCTGACACTCCACAAACATCAAGATGCTTTCTCACAGTTATCTGCTGGCTGTCATCTTAATTTCTATTCAGGGTGAGAGATGAGGCTCCTCCCATCATCCTCTGCACATACATCTATACATTGTACAATAAATACACACATCAGGATTGATAGGAAGATATACAGACATTTATCAATAATCAATATGTCTCTTCCCATCCTCAGGATCCTGTGGACAGATTGTGATGACTCAGACTCCGGATTCTATCTTGGTGTCCCCGGGACAGACAGTCACCTTTACATGTACATCCAGTGCTAACACTGGTAATGCTATAGCCTGGTACCAACAGAAATCAGGAAAGTCTCCAACACTTCTCATATATAGTGCAACCACCCGACACACAGGAGTCCCAGACCGGTTCACTGGCAAGAGTGATGGATCTCCTTATACTCGTTACACTCTGACAATTACTGCTGTAACTGAAGATGATGAAGGAAGATATTACTGTCAGCAGTATAGAAGCACTCCTCTCACACAGTGATACAGAGCCATACAAAAACCTCCTTCCTCTATTACACATGAAGACATTACTACATAGTGCAGCATGTTCATAGAACACTGCACTGTAATACATAATGCTCAACGTCCTACTAGGAAGACAACAAGACTGGAAAAAGTATTTATAAAATAAAGATCCTTTCACATTTCAGTCAGATCCCCCTGTCAGTTTTGTCAGGCAGGTCTGATCAGAAGCTCAGTGTTAGTCTTAGGCCAGGCAGATGTAAACAGCTGCATGTGAGAGCTATCGATAGGCGGCTAGGTGCAGAGGTGTACACTGTGGATGGCGGAACTGGGTGCAGCAGTGAGAGCTGTGGATTGCTAGGTGAAGGGATGAAATCTGAACCCTGCACTCTCTGTATGTTGTGCTGCACATTACATACTCCTGACCACTTCGCTATATGCTGCATTTTTTTGCAGTGCACTGAATGCCACCATAGGTTACCACATGACAGTGCTGTGCACTGCTGAGTGGGGACCCAAGCGGAGTGTACACATCATTATCAAGGGACCTGCGCTATGGTAGCAAAACACACCAAGCCGCTGTGCTAAAAATGTGTATGAAATCACACAAAATAAAATATATATTATAGCGCAGTACTTTTTTAGCGCAGTGCATTTTGAT
>NW_017307187.1:91507-94424 GCF_000935625.1 Nanorana parkeri
AAATGCACTGCGCTAAAAAAGTGTTCTGTTCATTTGTGACTAAAATCACTATTCTTATACATATAAACATATAGAATATAAAACCATGTGATATGTAGATAGACCACAATAAATTCAATATAATCGCACTCAATACTAAGATCCAAAGAATGTCTTTGACGTAATAACTAAGTGTCTTTAACCACTTGCTGACCGAGGAGTTAAACCCCCTTCCTGGAAAGGCCATTTTTCAGTATTCAGCGCTGTGGTACTTTGACTGACATTTATTCCGTCATGCAACGCTGTACTGATATGAGTTTTATACCATTTTTTGAGGACAGATAGAGCTTTCTTTTGGTGGTATTTTATCACCACTGGGGGGTTTTATTTTTTACTATATAACAAAAAAGTACCCTAATTTTTTATTTTTTTTTTAAAAACCTGTTTCCCTATGAAATGTCAAGTCTTAAAATTGCACACGCCCGTAAAATCGCAGAAAACGACCACACCCAAAATTGGCCATAGGCGACGCTTTAAACGCTTTTACCGCTCATCAGTTTAGTGTTATCAGTGATTGATGGCCCTAGAATTATTGCTCTCACTCCGACGTTCGCAGTGATATGTAACATGTGCCGCACAATAGGCGGAATAAACGTTTTCCGCACTTAGGCGCACCCGACGCATGTTTGCCTGTGTATGGGGGCGAGACTTTAAAAAAAATTGTGTAATTTTAAATTTTGTTTTATTTGTGACAATTTTTTTATGCGTCTATTTTTTTTTACACAAAACTTTATTGCTATCACATAGGTGGCTAAGAAACCCCCTATGTGATAGCCAATTCACATGACAGGTCCTCTTTATGGAGACATCAGGGGTCTCCAAGACCCCTAATGTCACCAAGGGACCCCCAGAGAAGCTGATGAAGCAGAGGTCTGCTTCTGTAGCTTCTCACAACATCTGTTGCCGGAGAATGACACTGGATACGGAGGTGATGTATTATACATCACTTCCTGCATTCGGGGGCCGGAGAGGAGATTAAAGGGAGATCTTGTACTAATCTCCCTTTGATCTCCAGTAACCGAGTCGCCGTGCCGGTCCCAGCCGCACCGGGCACAGCGGATCTCGAGACCGGCGTGGTGGGGCGCACTCCCGCACCTACTACGAAGGACCGGGCGTCTCTAGAATCGCTTGAATGTAGACAGTTTCCCCACAGTCTAAAGACGCCCTCCCGCTCCTATAAGGCTCCCGTCCGGCCGTTCAGGAACGGCCAATGGACGGGAGGTGGTTAAACATAATGACAAGTGTCCTTGAAAAATGCGCTGATAAAATCAAATGTGACTTTTTAGAAAGTGCTCCGTGCTTCCAAATAGGACAATCCACTTCATTGTGATAATGTAAGATAAAATCCTCACTCACCAGATGTCTATGATCATACAGCCGTTTGGTGCAAAGATCTGCCTCTCCGTTCTCAATCTTTCTCCGCCATGCCCGTCTCCACATACAGAGATCCGAAAATTGTTCCCCTGTCATTCAGGGGGGAGACATATGAAAACTCATAGGGGGAATTTATCAAAATTGGGGCAGAACAATCTGGAGCAGTTGCCTATGGCAACCATATGCAATGGTGGGTGAAGAAGGGGTGGGCTTCTGTAACTCACCGTGGGGATAGTGGAGGGCTGCTCTCAGCGATGACGGTGCGGCCCGTGTGGTGCCGCGGCGGTGGGCTGTGGGGTGGTCCTCAGGAGTGCTGGCACAGGTGTCCTCTAATGGTAGGTGCTCTGGACCGGTGGAGCGACGTGTCGTCCTGGATGGGGGAGCTGGAGAGCGGTTGGAGGTGCCGGACTGTTCAGCCGCAGTGGAGAAGGATTCACGCTGGGGCTTTCAGGCAGCCCGACGGAGCTGTGAACTGCAGGCGTTTGCTGGAGAAGCCTGTAGTGCGAATGTTGCGGCGTGAGCCGTGAAGAGCGGGTCATAGGTAGAAGTTCCGGGGGTTGGAGCCTGGTGTCCAGGAACGAGCGGTGTTCGTGGATGGGTGGAGTGTAGGAGATACTCTGAAGAACCGCGGAGACCGGGCTGACGGCGACGCGTTTCAAAGGTTAAACCTTCTTTTTCAAGCCGATGCGGGGGAAGGAAGCTGGCGGGAAGCTGAGGTTTTGAACACAGGGATGTGGGAGTGGTCAGAGGCTGTGGGTGGAGTTGCGGGGGTGTGATTGGGCCAAGAGGAAGTGGGTGGGGCTGTAAACCGGGTGAATGGGCGTGGTGAAGGCACGGCTTGGTGTAATGAGCACACACCGAGGCCGTACGGAGAAAGGGAGGGGGGAGTTTTGGAGAGACAGGCCACACTGGTCGGCCAATGTGAAATGTAAACCGCCCACTGAGGGATAGGTGGTATTGTTGGCAAGTGCCCAAGTGAGAGTTGGCGATGTGGAGAGGGTGATGGGGAGGGGCGGGGGGCGGCAAAAGGAGACTATGTGAAGAGAAAGAGTGGAATTCATGAGTCTAGGGTGGAAATGTAACGGGCAGGACCTAACCTCTTGATCAACTCATCTACCCGAGGCATGGGATAAACGCCTGGTTTGGAGGCTTCATGTAACTTCCGGAAGTCGTTACAAAACCTCCAGGTCCCATTAGGCTTGGGCACCAAGACTATGGGGCTTGACCAACTACTAATGGATTCCTCAATAATCCCCAGTTCTAGCATACTTTTCAGTTCCACTGAGACCACCTCTCGACGGGCTTCGGGAATACGGTAGGGTTTTAGGGTCACTCGACCAGGGTCTGTGTGAATATCATGTTTAACTACCTTGGTCAACCCTGGCAGACTTGAGAAAATCTTTCTGTTCCTCTGTAAGAACTCCCAGGTTTCCTGTTTTTGCAGGTGAGAGGGTCTCTGCTACGCCTATTTTTTTTATCTGGGCATCAGGATCTCCCTGTCCTT
>NW_017307187.1:94619-104594 GCF_000935625.1 Nanorana parkeri
GCGGGGGTGTGATTGGGCCAAGAGGAAGTGGGTGGGGCTGAAACCCGGGCGTGTCCCACACCCGTGTTCAAAACCTCAGCTTCCCGCCAGCTTCCTTTCTTTATAATTCTTATAAAATCAGCTATATTAAAAGTAGATTAAAAATACTCACAAACATAAAATTAAACGATCGCTTTCTAATAAACTGAAGCTCATCTCTTGTTTGCTGCTAGGATGTATCGACTTCAGCATTTACCCACCCGTCACAATTGACTTTGACTGGATGGCATGCATGCTGAGCTCAGTGAGTTTGAGCCTTTATAAAATGCTATCATGAACATATCTTATTCTCCCACTAGATGTCCTCAGGAGTGCAGAGCAAATCTATTGTATAAAATGACATAGTAGAAATATACTGTACATAGTTTCTCTCATCAAAAGCTTTCATTTACATTATTATATAACAGTCTTTATGCAATGAAAATCTGATATCTATACTCACATTGTATACTACTGATACAATTGAAAAAACTAAACAGTGACAGTCCAGCAGTAAGCAATACAAAAGGTACACTGCCGGTGCTGTCACAATGCACTAACCCGACCGCTAAAATGCAGTGTTAGCGCGCCCTTAGTCAACACTTTTTAAGTGGAAAGAAAAAAGACCAGAGAAGTGAAGGAAAAACTGCAGTGTGAAGTCAGGATTGTTTTATTTTAATAAATGGGATAATTTCTTATTATTGTGCATTGTTTCTTTTTATTGCAATTTCACCATCTAGTGGTTCTAAAAGAGACATATTGGTGTTTATTTTTCCTGAACATACCATTACCTGCCAGTTGAAGAAATATGCCTTTTCTATATAAAACACTTGTAGTATATAACAGCATTTTAAAGCATAACCATTGTGTGCAACATAACAGATTCACCTTATAGGGGGCACTATAGGCAGGCTACACTGACCTTCTATGTCTTTTCTAGCCATCCACATGTTTCACCAGTGTCCTGCACTGCCAGCTATGGGGGAACCCAGGACACCACCAACCAGACTCATAAAAGAAGTGAAAATCTTGCTTAGAATGAGTGTTTGAGATGCTTCTGAGATCAGATTCCATTGACATGGGGCATTTGACCTGCATTTCACCTCCTTGTAAGCTGAAACAACCTGCTTCAAGCTGCTTTGCAGTTTTTGTTTTTTTTTTGGGGGGAGGGGGGGGGTTTGTTATCTGTGTCTTATTAGGGAGATTTCCTTTTTTTCCTTTCTTATAGTTTAACAGGAAGTACGAATATTTTTTTTCCAATGTTAGGGAAATCCCTTCTTCAACAGTTGCCATGGAAGATCTCCATTACTGTTCGGGTGGCAACTCAGTATTTTGGAATTACCCTTCACTTTCCTTCCTTGTGCCTTTGGTGATGAGGACAGTTAGAGAGGTGGAACCGCACACTATTTATTTTTAAATATACCCAGTACAATAATCTGAAGGACAGATTACTTTCTGACCCTTACAGCTTTATCTATCCTGTATTAACCTTTTTTTGTATTAAAATGAAACTAAATCTTAAAAATACATTCAAGTACCTTAACTATTAACAAAAATGTATCTTATGTGTGTATCACTCGGCTGTAGATCCTCAAATCATCTCTGAATTGGTGCTGACACTGTCCTTCATTCTGGAGGGGGGATACTTTTGTTCTTAATGGTCCCTGTGCCTGTAAAGTAGTCACCGCTCCAAGCTCACTCTCGTGATGGACTACAATCTCAATACAAATGAGTAAACTAAACGTGAGATTGTAGTCCATCACAGTAGCGAACTTGGAGCGGTGACTACTTTACAACACACACAGGGACCATGGGGAACAAAAGTAGCCCCCCTCTAGAAGGAAGGACAGCGTCCGCACCAATTCAGAGATGATTTGAGGATCTACAGCTGAGCGATACACAAATAAGATACATTTTTATTATTAGTTAAGGTACTGGAATGCATTTGTAAGATTTACCTCTAGAGTTTAATGTCACTTAAAGTGACATTAAACCCTTAGATTTTTTAACATAAACCAATACTGTAATGTGTGCCTTACTGTAATCCATGGTTGTTTCCCTTCTCTTTGCTGCTCTTCCTTTTAAATCCTTATCTCTTCTCATGCTGGGCAGAACTTCTGTTTTGCAGCAGACTGCCTTGTCTCAGGAATGGATACATGGTGTCTGTGTGCAGGTTCACAACCTGAGCCAGCACTACAGGAAGAGGCACTCAGCTGCAAAGGGAAGTTCTCCCTCAGCATGAGAACAGATACAGATTAGAGATGGGCAAAATGGTTCATCTGCATGAGCGCTCCTCAACGGAACGCTCACTGAAAAGATCTGGATCTTTTAAACGGCTCATGGTTCACTAAACTGCTCTTTTTACTATAGTAGGAGAGGAAATGAGAAGGGGGTGTAGTTTGAGGGAGGGAACGGGAGTTATTTTTAAAGTAAAACCATTGCTTGTCTGTTATGCAGAATACCCCCAGCACCCCAACACACACACACACTTCCCTGCCAGTGCTACACTCATTATTATAATTCACATGAATTTTCTTACCTTTAAAACAGCAGCACAATTCATAAGACGGAGGAATGCTGTAGAATGAGTGAACCTCTCTGAGCGGATCTCAATCAGTATAATTGAGAAGGTGCAAGGAGCTGAAGAACGATATCATTCCAATCTTCATCCATTGAGAGCCAGATTCAAAGATGCAAAGGAGCCGAAAGAAACAAATCATTCCTGAGTCTGTCTGACTCTTCGAGATCCGGCTCTTCGGCTCACAGATCCGTCTCTGTTGGCATGGGTGGGCTGGCAGAAGCCTGGCTCTCACTATAACATCATATTACAAGAGCTGCTTACAAGAGCAGCTCTTGTTTCACTCTCTGCTTCTACATTCCATCCACAGAGAGCACAGACCAGAAGAACCGCCGCTCATTTTTACTGAGCCACCGCTCTTTCATTCTTCTGAGGGAGCCGCTCAATAGATCCGGATCGCTCATGAGCTACCCATCTCTAATACAGATTTAAAAGGAAGAGCAGCAAAGAGAAGGGAAACTGCCATGGATTACAGTAAGGCGCACATTACAGTATTGTTTTATGTTAAAAAAAATCTGAGAGTTTAATGTCACTTTAAAGGTTACCACATTCCAATGATATATACTAACAATAACATATAGGGATTTAAGAATTTTAAGGTACCTCAGAATCTCATTAAACACACATATTGAAAAATCACAATATTTATTTAATTCCAGAAAAGAAGTTATCATCAACTTCTTTTCATGTAAGCATTAAAAAACATACACAGCACAGCTTTGTACCTGACCCTAACCCTATATGTTTTTGATGTTTACACGAAAAGAAGTTGATGATTACATGGTTCTCTCATGGAATTTTTTGCAATGTTTTTTTCATTTTTTTACCTTTATATTGTCAAAATAAAAAAACACAGTGGTTATTACATAGCTCCAAAAAAAGTTTGAGCTATCTTTAAAAAATGATATAACATTAATTTGGGTACACATTTGTATGACTGGGTAATTGTCAGTCAAAGTATCACAGTTTTGAAAAATGGCTTGGGCAGAAAGGGGGTGAAACATGTTGGTATTGAGGTTAATATTGCAACATAATTTATTAAAATGACCCTGCAGCATTTAATGTGCACTTGATGTGTTCAGCAGAAAATGAGATTATGTAGCAATTATTGCAATTACCTATCAGTACCTTAAAAGGACAGAGAGAATTCTGACTTCTCCACAAAGATCCATTTCCCCTGTGATATATGGGACCTTTTCATACCCTTTTCTTTATGGTCCTTTACATTCACCTGTCAGTTTCTACCAGACATGATACTACTAATAAGAGCAAAGAAGCAATTGTTTCTACCAATCTGAAGGTTTTACTGTATTTTGTGTATTTAGTGTATTTCTGAGGAGCGCAGCTTGCTCCTGTGCTTGTCCCATTTGAAGTTTCCTATGTAATTTAACCCTTTTGGTGCCACTGACATATGTCATACGTCAGCAGCAGAGGGCTCTGTAAACAGGCTGTGGCCAATAGGAGTCTGTTTACCTATGTAAAGCCACCTGATCACTTACAGGTGTCAGAAAACAGGTGCTCCCCCACCTGACCACTCCCCACCTTGCTTCCTGGGTTCAGTTGCCTCTCCTGTGGGCTCAAGACTGGCATTGCGGCTCTTAGCCGGTAGAGGGTAGAGAGACCAGCGTCTACTCGCTGCTCTCCTTCCCACTGAATAAAACTAGAAGCAACAAAGATGTCATCACTTCCGGGTTCTGAGCTTTCCCTGGCTAGGAAATCCGGGAAGAAGATCATCAAGCATGATCTATGCTTGATCAGCTTCAATGGACTGCAAAGATAACATTAGGGATCCAATAGATTCCCGTCATCACTAAAGTCTTATCACATGGGGAGGTTGTGCTCCCCCCTGTATGATAGCAATGAAGTCAAGTAAAAAATGTTTAAATAAAGTTAAATAAAATAAATTTTAAAATAGCCCCAACATTTTTTTTAAGTCCCCCACCCCCGTGGACATGCACATACTATTGTAAACACGCATGAGGTGCACCTACGTACAAAAAATACGATTGCACCACACGTTGGATATTGCCCAGTACACCAGAGTGTGAGCAGTAATTCCAGGGCCAATATTCAGGGGTATCTCTAAATTGATGACCGGTACAGACTTCTAAATTGCAGCCTATGGACAATTTGGGGTACCATATTTTTCACCATTTTACTGGCACAAGTATGTTTTATGCTTGGCATGTTGGGTATCTATTTACTCAACACAACTTCATCTTTTATATTTTATGAAAAATTGGGTAATATATTGTGTTTTTTTGCACCTAATACTATCGTGAATTTTTTATTGAAATGTTGTGTTTGATAAAGAGTTACAGTCTTTATCATGCGACATAAAAATTTGCAACTTCCACCATTTTATTCCACGCGATTTCTGATTTCTGGAAATATACTGAACACTGTAAGCATGTCCTTACTGACAGCATGAGCTTGATCTGTGTTTGGGGGGTGGAGGGGGCACTGAAGATCTGACCATGGAGATGTCATCTTCTCTGTGGCAGGGAAGTGTATCCATGGTCAGACTATGGTGAGGGGTGTCTGTGATCAGCTTCTGAAATGTGATCAAGCAGGGAAGGGGGTGCCTGTGGTCAGGTGGGAGAAGGGGTGCCTGTGGTCAGACGGGGGAAGGGGTTTCTGTGGTTAGGCCTCGCTATTACTCCTCATTCTCTCTCCTGCCTGTCTCCTCTTGCCTTCTCCCATAGCTGTCTCTTCTTGCTCTCCTCTCTCTTTCCCCTGGCTGTCTCCTGGCTTTCTCCTCTTGCTCTCTCTCCTGGCTATCTCCCACGCTCTCTCCGCTGGCTGTCTCTCATGGCTCTCCCCTGATTGTCTCTCCTCTGGCTGTCTCTCCTCAGTCTCTCTCCTGGCTCTCTCTCCTCCCTCTCCCCTGGAGTCTCTCCTTGCCCTCTCCTCGCTCTCTCTCCTGGGTGCCTCTCCTTGCTCTCTTTCGTGTGTGTGTGTGTGTGTGTGTGTATTGTGACATAAGAAAAGGGAAAATCATCAAAGGGCGATATATTTCCCCTCGATTTCTCTCATATGTGCAAGACTATCTTAAATCCAGACCAGGTTTTTCGGGTAGATATTGGGTAATCCAGTTCGGATTTTTTTGTCTCTCACCTGGATTGTTTGATTTATGATTATTTATCCAGCTGAGATAAAATACTTGAGCATGATGAGGCTCTGGCCTGGGACTCAGGCAGCCTTCTGAGAGAGCTGCAATTTCGGAACTTTGTGAGTAAAAGGTTGCTGGAAAGACTGGTTTTGTGAGGTGGCTGAGAGAAGCTCAGAGAGGAAACCTGTCTGTTTGGTTAGAGCCTGGGTGGCAAGGATTTATTTTCTGTTTATTCTGTTTTGTTATTGCAATCTTTTTTTTAAAACTGACTTTTGTCACTATGTTTTCCCTGATGAAGGGACCCTGTGCGGATCCGAAATGTTGGCTATATGATACATGTGACGTTGTTCTACAATAACAAGTACTTTTGGATTCATTCCATTTTTTGATTGCCGGTGATCTTCATTGCTATCATCTCTGGATTTGCATGGCGCCATCTGTGGACATCACCACAAGCACCACTGTTATTTCAAGCATCACAGGTCCTGATTGCTGTAGGGTGTGCAGGGGACATTTGTTTTTTTAAATAAAGTCAGATTCAAAAGAACTTTGCTGCCTGGACTACCTTTTTCCCAGGGAAGGTGATCCCCACTATAATTATATATATACATAGTGTGTGTTTGTACTTTTCTGCACACCCTAATGCAATAGACTGTGCATGCCTATGGGTGTAACATCTCCCCGTCACTTAGTTTAGGTGAACAATGATGAGTATAATGATTTAGTGTGATCACATGTAGCTGGTTACACTGGAGTGTTTATAGCAGAGATCACTGATCTGAGAATTTGAATTTCCATCTCCCCGGTATTTGCATACACAGTGTGTGGGGTGTAACATCTCCCCTATCACTCTCTCTATATATCTCATTGTACGGGAGACGTCTTCTACTTTGTATCTGACACCCCACAAACATCAAGATGCTTTCTCACAGTTATCTGCTGGCTGTCATCTTCATTTCTTTTCAGGGTGAGAGATGAGGCTCCTTCCATCATCCTCTGCACATACATCTATACATTGTACAATAAATACACACATCAGGATTGATAGGAAGATATACAGACATTTATCAATAATCAATATGTCTCTTCCCATCCTCAGGATCCTGTGGACAGATTGTGATGACTCAGACTCCGGATTCTATCTCTGTGTCCCCGGGACAGACAGTCACCATCACATATACATCCAGTACTAGCACTTGGAACAGTATAGCCTGGTACCAACAGAAATCAGGAAAGTCTCCAACACTTCTCATATATAAATGCAGTCACCCGACACACAGGAGTTTCAGACCGGTTCACTGGCAGCACTAATGGATCTTCTTACACTCTGACAATTACTGCCGTGACTGAAGATGATGAAGGAAGATATTACTGTCAGCAGGGTTTGAGCACTCCTTTCAAAGAAACTTTTTGTGGGTCGCCTCCACCCTAGCTCCTTTCATTGATCTCTCCCCCTAATAAGTAGTATATGAGAAAAAGAATGAAGACATCAGTGTTATTTAGGCAGTGATTCTGAATAGGTCTGTGAATGAACAATTGTTCATACATTTAATTCAGTGACATTCAATTACTATTAGTTGGTGTATGGAGCATGTGCATAGGTATATATGATCTCAAACCTAACAATTGTATATATGTGTCCCAAATCCTGAGTGAAATAAATGGATACTACTAATTGGTACTCCTTGGTGTATAGGATTCCCATTGCAAAAACCGCAAAAACATGATTGAAAACTACAAAAAAGTGTCAAACAAAAATCAAACATGAAAAGAGAAGAAAAAGGAATTTACCTAATTTAAGTCCAAGTTGCATAGAGGTGTGCTATCCTCGGCTCACTGCTCCGAATGGTATGCTCTCCACCCTAAACCCAGTTGATCCCTCCCCTTAAGTAACCCCCACCTCCGGATTACACGCATCGGACACAGGTGTTCCGAGCGTTAGTCGGCAGGTGTGGATTTTCACTTGCGCCCGCGCCCTATTAACCCCATCCGCCGTAACCTAAGTTACGAGGGAAGCGGTCCCCAGGGGCCGCCCCCTCATTTGACACGTCAGAGCACTCCTTTCACACAGTGATACAGAGCCATACAAAAACCTCCTTCCTCTATTACACATGAAGACATTACTACATAGTGCAGCATGTTCATAGAACACTGCACAGTAATACATAATGCTCAGTATGCTAGAAGAAAGACAGCAAGACTGGAAAAACAATTTATAGAATAAAGTTCCTTTCACATTTTAGTCAGATCCCCCTGTCAGTTTTTTTTCAGGTGGATCTGATCAGAAGTAGTGATGGCCCCGAGTTTGGTTCGAATTCGAACTTTAGAACATCCAAAAAGTTTGAATTCGAACTCAATGCAAGTCTATGGGGGTAGAACTTTCAAAAACAATAGTCCCCTTTAAGAGGGCTTATATGCAAGTTATTGGCCATAAAAGGTGTATGGGGGTCCGGGTACTGCCCTGGGTGTAACGCTCGAGGAATGGGGGCTGATGTGTTTTATAGATCACAAGTACGAATAGGAATTTTTACTCAAGTTCCCCTTAAGCCTGTGGAAGGCACTTAAGCACAGGTGAAGCTACCATGAGGGTGAACAGTCAATAAGGCAGAACGGTAGTAGAAAAAGTAATTATAGTAAGAGCTCTCTGAAAGCACAGTAGCAGCTTGAAGTGTCTTTGCTTTAGAGAGTTAATGTCCAGGAACAGGTGTAGTTAGATATCACCTGTATGCATGGCAGTTGATTACATAGCATCAATGAATTGACAAAGTTTTAGTGAAACAAAACGTTACACTTTGTGAAACAATTAATGTTCATTGTATTTGGTATTGAATAATGTGATACTTGCAGTCAGTAGGCTCAGGTGTGTAGTGTCTTGAGCAGGTAGTGAAATCCTGGATGTATCCCAGAGTAGTAGTGGTTATCTGAAAGTCCTGGAGGCTGTGCAGCAGGTGGTTGCTAATAATGGCAACTGGAGAGATCAGGAGCAGCATGCAGGTGAACACAGCAATGAGGCGAGAGGCACATCCAGTCAATAGGGAAGAGTTGGTGGTATGGAAGGTGTAATGCTCAGGGTTAGTAGCAGGGTATGAGGCGGTTCAGCAGTAGCAGGGATGTTGCCTAAGCTCATGGAGGCAGAGTCTCTATGTCCAGCGTCTGCATTTGTTGCACAAACACCAGACAAGTAAACCTTGTGGTTTAAATCAGCAAGGAAGGAGGAGAGTTGTGACATCGCCAGCAAGGGGGCGGAGTCAAGGCAAGTATTTTACACTGGGGGACAGGAATCAATGAAAAAAACACTTTAAAAAAATAGAGTTTTTAAAGGAGCAGTGATTTTAACATCGGTTGAAGGGTAACAATAAGAATGAAAAAATTATTTAAATATTGTGCCTGGGGGTTCCCCATGAATTGCCTGTGAAGTGGGGATCTGTAGGATGTATAGAACCTGCTGCAGCAAAACTGATATTTCTGAAGAGAAAAAAATGACATTTTTTTTTTAAGCGTGTAGCTCCCTCTCCCAAACAATACACCTTAGGTCTGGTAGTAATGTTAGGCGGGACCAATTTTTTTTTTTTAAAGTGTGCGGTTCCCCCAAAGTCATACCAGACCCTTAAGGTCTGGTAGGGATAGTTAGGAGGGACCCCATGTAAAAAAACCACAATAAAGTGTGTGGGGTTCCCCTTTAAAGTCCTACCAGGCCCTTAAGGCCTGGTAGGAATTTTAAGGAGGAACCCCACCCCCAAAAATGGGGGGGGGGATGTGGGGTTCCCTAAAATTCCCTACCAGAACCTTGATCCGAGCATAGGCCTGGCAGTGATGGAAAGGGGGGAGGGGGCTCTGAGTCAAGACTTTATAAATGGAAAGAAGAATGACTAGAGAAGTGATGAAAAAACTGCAGTGTGAAATCCGGATATTTTCTTTATTTTGAATAAAATGGGATTATTTATTTTTAATTGTGTTTCCTTTTTAAAGTACAGTAAACTCCCCATTATTCGGCATTCAGGCAACTGGCACTCTCAAGCAACCAGCAAAAAAATAAAAATTCCTCAAGTTTATTTGGTGGTGGCTGGATGCACACAAAAAAATTGTTTACATTTTGCTGCTGGCCATGACTAGATTCTGCGGTCGGCAGGATAATGTAAACAATGGGCAGCAATAGCCAGCCAGCTATTGACAATATTAAATTTCAATAGCCAATAACAGGCTGGCTATTGTACCTGCCCACTGAGCAGAGGAGCGGACCTGAGAGAGAACTTTCTCTCTCAGGTCC
>NW_017307187.1:104645-107397 GCF_000935625.1 Nanorana parkeri
GGCTGCTGGACTGTACTCCTGATGATGGTGTATATGTTACAAATTCCTGAGTTCTGCACTCTGTATGCTGTGCTGCACATTACATACTCCTTGAGACTTTACTCTGTACATGGGGCTTTTAAAAAAGCATCAAAACGCAGTGGTAGCGAGCTCTGAATCAAGACTTTATAAATGTTATGGGCACAAGCATGCTTTAACTACCTCTAGGCCGGCCGTGGTAAAAAAATGGCGGGCTGGGAGCTCTCTAGATCTGAGCGGGCGCCTTTAGATGTCCGCTCAGACACGCCCCCTATCGGGTAATGGCCGATATTTAAAAACAGGCAGTGATGCCTGTTACCATACAAGCGATCGCTTGTATGGGGTAACGATGGGTGCCCCCCCTCCGCGGTCCCCCCTATGCTGTTGTTCCACTGATCCCGGGCTCCGCTGTGCCCGGTGCGAGCCCGGGATCAGCATGGCGCCTGTGTCACAGGGGATCAGAGGGAGAATGTACACGAGCTCCCTCCGGTCCCCTCACCTCAGAAAGAATGCGGAAGTGTTGTATATTACATCACTTCCGCATTCTTGTGTCACTCTCCAGCTTCAGAAGCTGGAAAGAAGCTGATGGAGCAGATCTGTGACCCCTGATGTCTCCATAAAGAGGACCTGTCACATATTTTGCTATCACATAGGGGGGTTTTATTAGCCCCCGTATGTGATAGCAATAAAGTTTAGTGGAAAAAAAAAAGGGAAACAAAATAAAGTTCCCCCCAAGAAAATAATTTAAAGTTACACATAAGAAAGAATACAAAAACAAAAAATTTTTTTAAAGTCCCCACCCATACATACACGCATGCAAACATGCATCGGGGGTGAATGCGTGCAAAAAAGACGATTGCGCCCATTACGCCGCACATATTACATATCGCCACGAACGTCGGAGTGAGAGCAATAATTTTAGGGCCATCAATCATTGATAACACTCAGGCCCCGTTCACACTTAGCGATTTATCGCGCGGTAATTCCCGCGATATCGCGGCAATTTACCGCGCGATATCGCTCTCCAATGCTTCTCAATGGGGCAAAGGGTCCTGCTGTCGCGGGTCGTGCGTCGCTACAGCAGGACCCTTTTTGGAGCGGATTTAGCCGTGATTCAAGCTTGCTGAATGCAAGCATTTGCGCAATATCGCGCGACAAATTGCGCGATATCGCGCAAACTGCAAATCGTGCGAAAAAACACGCGATTTGCGAATCTCACAGTGTGAATGGGGCCTAAACTGATGAGCGGTAAAAGCTTTTAAAGTGTCGCCTATGGCCATTTTTGGGTATGGTAGTTTTCTGCGATTTCGCGGGTGCGCGCAATTTTAAAGCTTGACATGTTTGGTGTCTATTTACCCGACGTGACCCGATCTTTTATATTTTACCAAAAAATGGGTAATAATAAATGTTTCCTAACATAATGTAAAAAAAAAATTATAGTAAAAAATAATTGTGATTAAATACCACCAAAAGAAAGCTCTATGTATCCCCAAAAAATGGTATATAATTCATTTCAGCACAGCGTTGCATGACGAAATACATGTCAGTCAAAGTATCGCAGTGCTGAATACTGAAAAATGGCCTGGATGGGAAGGGGGTTTAACACTTGGTCTTCAAACAGTTAAGGATGGAATGTTGGGTATCTATTTACTTAGCACAACTCCAGATTTCATATTTTATGAAAAATTGGGTAATATATTGTGTTTATGTGCTTCAATATTAACATATGTATTTTTTACAGAAATTTTGGGTTTGATAAAAAGTTTCACATTTTATCAGGTGTGATGTTGGGGTGCTCACAGAGCACTCGCACAGCGTATTTCCATTAACGAAAAGCTTTATTGGTATTTCAACAGCAGATACTCAAGGAAGCTCGATATACAATAGCTTGTCTTCAGCAGAATATATATATTGGCTCACCAATCACCGAGTTGTTCCATACACTCATTTCTATTCAGGGTGAGAGATGAGGCTCCTTCCATCATCCTCTGCACATACATCTATACATTGTACAATAAATACACACATCAGGATTGATAGGAAGATATACAGACATTTATCAATAATCAATATGTCTCTTCCCATCCTCAGGATCCTGTGGACAGATTGTGATTACTCAGACTCCGGATTCTATCTCCGTGTCCCCAGGACAGACAGTCACCATCACATGTACATCCAGTTCTTACACTGGGTATGCTATAGCCCGGTACCAACAGAAATCAGGAAAGTCTCCAACACTTCTTATAGCTGGTGCAACCACCCGACACACAGGAGTCCCAGACCGGTTCACTGGCAGCATTGATGGATCTCGCTACACTCTAACAATTACTGCCATGACTGAAGATGATGAAGGAAGTTATTACTGTCAGCAATATAATCAGTACACCTTCACACAGTGATACAGAGCCGTACGAAAACCTCCTCCCTCTATTACACATGAAGACATTACTACATAGTGCAGCATGTTCACAGAACACTGCACAGTAATACATCATGCTCAGTGTCCTGTAAGGAAGACAGCAAGACTGGAAAATAATATTTATACAATAAGGGTCCTTTCACATTTCAATAAGATCCCCCTGTCAGTTTTTTTTAGGTGGGCCTGATCAGAAGCTCAATGTTAGTCTTCCGCCAGGCTGACGTAAGCGGCTGAAGTGAGAGCTTTGGATGGAGGGGTTGTAGTTACTTTTAGGGGTGTTAATTGAGGAAGGGGAGATTTTTGCTGGGGGGGGGG
>NW_017307187.1:107714-109718 GCF_000935625.1 Nanorana parkeri
CTGTCCTTCCTTCTGGAGGGTGGCTACTTTTGTTCTCCATGGTCTCTGTCTGTTGTAAAGTAGTCACCGCTCCAAGCTCACTCCCGTGATAGACTATGCAACACACACAGGGACCATGGGAAAAAAAAATTAGCCACCCTCCAGAAGGAAGGACAGTGTCAGCACCAATTCAGAGATGATTTGAGGATCTACAGCCGAGTGATACACAAATAAGATACATTTTTGTTACTAGGGTACCTAAAGGCATTTTTAAGATTTACCTCCTGAGTTATTGTCACTTATCAGGTACCACATCCCAGTGATATATACCAACAATAAAAGATAGTGATTTAAGACTTTTAAGGTACCTCAAAATATCATTGAACACAGATTTAATAAAATCCCAATATTTATTTAACCTCTTGCCATCCGCCCGTTAAGAAAAAACGGACGGACGGCTGACTCCTTTCTGCGGGTTGCCGTCGCCAGACGGCATTTATTTCCTGCTCGCGCGCGCCCCCTAGCGCGCGCGCCCGGGCAGGAAAGACCCGCTTGTTACTACAGCCGTTAACGGCTGTTTCACATACAACCGAGTCGCCTATGGCCATTTTTGGGTATGGTAGTTTTCTGCGATTTCGCGGGTGCGCGCAATTTTAAAGCTTGACATGTTTGGTGTCTATTTACCCGACGTGACCCGATCTTTTATATTTTACCAAAAAATGGGTAATAATAAATGTTTCCTAACATAATGTAAAAAAAAAATTATAGTAAAAAATAATTGTGATTAAATACCACCAAAAGAAAGCTCTATGTATCCCCAAAAAATGGTATATAATTCATTTCAGCACAGCGTTGCATGACGAAATACATGTCAGTCAAAGTATCGCAGTGCTGAATACTGAAAAATGGCCTGGATGGGAAGGGGGTTTAACACTTGGTCTTCAAACAGTTAAGGATGGAATGTTGGGTATCTATTTACTTAGCACAACTCCAGATTTCATATTTTATGAAAAATTGGGTAATATATTGTGTTTATGTGCTTCAATATTAACATATGTATTTTTTACAGAAATTTTGGGTTTGATAAAAAGTTTCACATTTTATCAGGTGTGATGTTGGGGTGCTCACAGAGCACTCGCACAGCGTATTTCCATTAACGAAAAGCTTTATTGGTATTTCAACAGCAGATACTCAAGGAAGCTCGATATACAATAGCTTGTCTTCAGCAGAATATATATATTGGCTCACCAATCACCGAGTTGTTCCATACACTCATTTCTATTCAGGGTGAGAGATGAGGCTCCTTCCATCATCCTCTGCACATACATCTATACATTGTACAATAAATACACACATCAGGATTGATAGGAAGATATACAGACATTTATCAATAATCAATATGTCTCTTCCCATCCTCAGGATCCTGTGGACAGATTGTGATTACTCAGACTCCGGATTCTATCTCCGTGTCCCCAGGACAGACAGTCACCATCACATGTACATCCAGTTCTTACACTGGGTATGCTATAGCCCGGTACCAACAGAAATCAGGAAAGTCTCCAACACTTCTTATAGCTGGTGCAACCACCCGACACACAGGAGTCCCAGACCGGTTCACTGGCAGCATTGATGGATCTCGCTACACTCTAACAATTACTGCCATGACTGAAGATGATGAAGGAAGTTATTACTGTCAGCAATATAATCAGTACACCTTCACACAGTGATACAGAGCCGTACGAAAACCTCCTCCCTCTATTACACATGAAGACATTACTACATAGTGCAGCATGTTCACAGAACACTGCACAGTAATACATCATGCTCAGTGTCCTGTAAGGAAGACAGCAAGACTGGAAAATAATATTTATACAATAAGGGTCCTTTCACATTTCAATAAGATCCCCCTCTCAGTTTTTTTTAGGTGGGCCTGATCAGAAGCTCAATGTTAGTCTTCCGCCAGGCTGACGTAAGCGGCTGAAGTGAGAGCTTTGGATGGAGGGGTTGTAGTTACTTTTAGTTGTT
>NW_017307187.1:109739-131265 GCF_000935625.1 Nanorana parkeri
TTTTTCTGGGGGGGGGGGGGGTTGCTTCGGAAGGAGATTTACTGGGGGACAGCAAAGCATGCAGAAGTCAGTGGACAAGAGTTTGAAATGTATTGAACATCAGGGTGCAGTGGATAGGATTTTGTAACAAACCTTGTACATTACACTCTCCTGATCATCCTGCTGTAAGGGGATTTGCATGGGGTGTACATATTGTACACATATATACATATTGTATACCGATAGTTGAAGAAAAAAACGCTAAAACGTATTGTTAGCGAGCTCTGAGTAAAAGAAAGTAGATCATTTGTTTATCATTCAGCTGTAGATTCTCAAATCATCTCTGAATTGTTGCTGACACTGTCCTTCCTTCTGGAGGGTGGCTACTTTTGTTCTCCATGGTCTCTGTCTGTTGTAAAGTAGTCACCGCTCCAAGCTCACTCCCGTGATAGACTATGCAACACACACAGGGACCATGGGAAAAAAAAAGTAGCCACCCTCCAGAAGGAAGGACAGTGTCAGCACCAATTCAGAGATGATTTGAGGATCTACAGCCGAGTGATACACAAATAAGATACATTTTTGTTACTAGGGTACCTAAAGGCATTTTTAAGATTTACCTCCTGAGTTATTGTCACTTATCAGGTACCACATCCCAGTGATATATACCAACAATAAAAGATAGTGATTTAAGACTTTTAAGGTACCTCAAAATATCATTGAACACAGATTTAATAAAATCCCAATATTTATTTAACCTCTTGCCATCCGCCCGTTAAGAAAAAACGGACGGACGGCTGACTCCTTTCTGCGGGTTGCCGTCGCCAGACGGCATTTATTTCCTGCTCGCGCGCGCCCCCTAGCGCGCGCGCACGGGCAAAAAGTACCGCAGCGCTGAATACTGAAAAATGGCCTGGATGGGAAGGGGGTTTAACACCGCGGATGTCAACTGGTTAATTCCATAAGAAAACCATGTTACCATCGACGTCTTTTCATGTAAGCATTAAAAACATATACAGCACAGTTTCCTAGATGACCCTTACCCTGTGTTTTTTAATGTTTACAAGAAAAGAAGTCAATGATAACATGGTTTTCTTATGGTATTAAATAAATATTGGGATTTTACTATATGTGTGCTCAATAAGATTACCTTAGAAGTGTGAAATCCTGCTCTTTTTGTTGTTAGTACCTTTCAGCTATATGACACAGCAGAAACAAATATATTAGACCAGTTAAAATTTTCACCCCATTTCTAGTCCAGGCTAATTTTTCTACTGCTTTCTGACACAAGAGGAACCATACTAGCTATAGGCCATTCTCTTCACGGCTGGAGTGATTTACATTCAGCAATGGTGTAATTAGCAGTTATTTGAGTGTGGACACCATGTCGGTTTGAACACATCTGGTTATTCTCCTTTGACTTTCACCCATTAAACTGACCCGCTATTTTTGTGCACCATTCTTTGTAAACTCTACAGATTGTAAAGTGTGGGAATCTGAAGAAGCCAATAGTTTCACAAATAGTGCAACTCCATCTTGTGCCAACAAACATATCATAGTTAAGACTAAGTTAGTTCTGAGGTTCCCCTACCCTCCACCTCTTATCCGTTCTCCTTCAACCCCCATCTTCCGCTTGAACAATAATACCAACACACAGGGGTGGAGTTCAAATGGCCCCAGTAGCCTTTTATTAATAAAACCAGTATAAATAACGTAATTATAAATATCAATAAACAATGACCACACCATATCAAAATCAGGTTTCAGATCCTTAAAGGCTCGATGGACCATAAGATAGTCTTGTATCTGCAGCAACATTTTGTACGTGATGCCCCCAGCCAGGGCCGCCTTCAGGGTGGTACGGCCGATACCCATGTCAGGGTCCCTTCGGCCAGCTCTCTGATATCTTTCAGTGAACGCTGGCCGAAAAGATTGATTAGTAAGGTCTAAAGCAGACCTTACCAATCAACCACTAGATCACCAGGGATCGTGCCTCCTCACAGCATCCTCCCTGCAAAAAGGTAAGCAGGAGAGGGGGCTCTGTATTGTATTTTACATGTGGGTGTGTGGGGGGATGACAGAACACCTGTATCTTTAAGTGCGAATAGGGATTCCTGCATCAGGAACTTGCGTTTTCCAGCAGAAGGAATGCCTAATCTGGCATTTTCAAGTGGCAGCTGTCACCCATTTCAGTTAACAGCAGCTGGATGTAACCACCTGCACACCATATGTAATGGTATGTGATATGATTACATTTGGTTAGGAATTAATCACTCTCCCTGGATGCATCGATTGTGCATCCAGGGAGAGTGTTTTCTAACTGCATGTAATCATATCACGTACAATTCCATGTGGCATGCAGGTGTTTACATGCAACTACTGTCACCTAATCATTAACTTGAATGGGTGACAGCTGCCACTTGTAAACACCAGATTAGGGATTCCTGCTGCAGGAAAATGCAAGTTCCTGACGCAGAAATCCCTTATCGCACCTAAACTTACAGATATGAATGAGCCTTATTGTGTGTGTATTGTGTTCGTATTACCATACCGGATATAGTTCAATTTGATTTTAAAGTATGAAATTTGGCGAGTGGCCCCCATGGGAGAAAAAAATTTGTTAAGTGGCCCCCGAGTTAATTGAGTTTGAGATCCCTGCTTTATACTGATTTTTCAAAATAGCTAACAAGGTAATTAAGAAATAAGATGAAGGTTTTAGAGCAGAATAACAGTTTTAGTAGTTAAATAGTTAAACATGTTCATAAATATCTGTACATAAGACCAAAAAGTGGGACAACTGAGGAGCAAACAAGGACAGAGGGATTTATTTCCAGAGGAGAGAGTTCCTCTAAATGAGGGAAAGTTGGGAGATATGGTACAATTACAAAAATCAAAAAATTTCATTTAATTACAAAATCAAAATTTAAATCTAAAATTGAAGTTAATTACATTTAAATTAATTAAAATTAGATTTAAAATATTACAAAATGACATTAAAAAGGCAAATGCTGCAGTTGTAACCTATGATATGTTATCACATTTTTGGGCCATACAGTATTTATAAAGCAGTGAATGACTTTCACCAAACATATACTGGTAGTAAATCAATCTTTGTAATTTAAATCACACCCGGAAGATTCACGTGCAATAAATTTCAGATTTACTGCTTTTTAAATATGCCCCATTATCCCCAAGGTACTTGCCAAAAAGTAGGGCAGGCATTGTTAAATCTTATATGCAGCAGGCTATAGGTTTTTAAAAGGTGACACCATTTTATTTTTTTTAAAGGAAAGTAAATATTACTTTAACGTGACACTAAACTCAGGAATTAAACCTTACAAATGCATTCAAGAACCTTAAATATTAGCAAAAATGTATCTTATTTGTATATCACTCGGCTGTAGATCCTCCAATCATCTCTGAATTGGTGCTGACACTGTCCTTCCTTCTGGAGGGTGGCTACTTTTGTTCCCCATGGTCCCTGTCTAGTCACCACTCCGAGCCCTCTCCCATCATGGACTACAATCTCAGGTTTAGTTTAGTAATTTGTTGTATAATAATTCTTTATTATTCTATATATAACAATACTGACATATAAACATGTAAACATCCTGTTAATAGACTTTCCCAGGGAGAAATCCAAACAAAAGCATAAGAGAAAGATATTTATAACTTCTTCCTAAAACAGCCACCATACATTTCCCTTCCCATTGGTATTAAAATCATTCTTCCCCCCTAGGGGTCTCAACAAAAAAAAAAAGCAAGGAAAATAACAACCTAAAACCCCTCCCATCCCTAAACCACCCAAAAAAAAAAAAAAACAAGACAAATCAGCTGAGTGATACACACATAAGATACATTTTTGGTAATAGTTAAGGTACTTGAATGTATTTTTAATATTTAATTCCTAAATTCAGTGTCACTTTAACATTAAATTGCCCATAATGAGCATTTTAGAAGTAAAAATACAGCAAACGCCTATTACTTTGAGTATTTTTTGTTCCTTTTAAATGCAATTGCACCATCTAGGGGTTTTATCAAGAATATGGCAGGCATGGAAATAAATTTGCCAATATATTAGATCTGAGAATGAGAATAAAAGTCGTATACAGGACAGGACTGAGGCTGTCAATAGGGTTATTTTTATTTTTTTTAAATAGAAGTTCATGTTACAAAAGTGTATGTTCACTTAACAAAGTGAATGTTCGAAGTGTTCGTAAGTTTGTAAGTATATTTTTAAGTGTCCTTTACATGATTCTACAACCAATCATGTAAAGGGCATTTAAAAATATAGAATTTTTGACAGCACATATTTAGTTAATTGAATGATCAAAGATTCTTCTCATTTACTAAGTTCAATGAACAGTCACTTTGCTAAGTGCCCCGTCTCTACTTCAGTAAATCACCCCGTAAGTCTTCATTCATTATTGCTTGCTTTTACTATTAAAATGTGTCACTAACTGTGTGCAAGTATGCAGATCAATAATTGCCAATGTCCATATCTGTGTTCTGGGCCAGTAGTTCAAAGTATTGAATTCAAAGGCTCTCCATTCAATTCAGGCAACCAGCATTTTCGAGAGAGGTCAGCCTCATGGCAGTCCCCATAGTTCACAAGTTTTTGTTTTTTTTTAAATGTAATGTTAAAAACCACTCAGACAAGTCATAAAAACATGAGCAATATTACTTACATACACAAGATGTCACTCTTACAGTTCCAAATAATGGGCAATATAGTATAGTACATAGGGGTCTATTTGCGAAGCTGCCGAAGGATCTGGCTGTAGCTTTGGCTGTTCCTTCGGCTACCGCTGGCAACAAAAGTGAGTACACCGCTAAGTGAAAATGTCCAAATTGGGCCCAAAGTGTCAATATTTTGTGTGGCCGCCATTATTTTCCAGCACTGCCTTAACCCTCTTGGGCATGGAGTTCACCAGAGCTTCACAGGTTGCCACTGGAGTCCTCTTCCACTCCCCCATGACGACATCACGGAGCTGGTGAATGTTAGAGACCTTGCGCTCCTCCACCTTCCATTTGAGGATGCCCCACAGATGCTCAATAGGGTTTAGGTCTGGAGACATGCTTGGCCAGTCCATCACCTTTACCCTCAGCTTCTTTAGCAAGGCAGTGGTCGTCTTGGAGGTGTGTTTGGGGTCGTTATCATGTTGGAATACTGCCTTGCGGCCCAGTCTTCGAAGGGAGGGGATCATGCTCTGCTTCAGTATGTCACAGTACATATTGGCATTCATGGTTTCCTCAATGAACTATAGCTCTCCAGTGCCAGCAGCAATCATGTCGGTGCCGCCACTCACAGATAGGGAGCAATTAGTATGGTCTGCAGCAGCCAGAGATGCAGATCACACTGATCCTCCACTGGACCACCAGGATAGTTCCCAAGTGCCCCACTGGACCCCAGGGATGCAGCCCACTCCCTACAATACAGGTAAGCAGGAGAGGGGGGACATTTTTTAATTATTTATTTTTATTGTTAATAGTTGTGTGTTTTTTTAATGAAACTATGTGTGTGTGAGTGTGTGATATGTGTGTGATGTGTGTGTTTCATTGCATGTGTGTTGTTTTTTTTTTAACCACTTCCAGCGGGTTCACGTAAATGTACGTCATCCATTGGAAGTGGTTATACCAAGAACACGGCTGCTCCTGCAGCTGTGTTCTTGGTACCGTTTTAAACAGTCGGCGATTGCTGTTTAAATACAAGCAATCTGGCGTCTGTACAGGCGCCGGATTGCTTGTACGATGCTGCGCCATTTCCCCCTTCCCCCCTCCGTGGCTGC
This sequence comes from Nanorana parkeri, assembly GCF_000935625.1. NCBI lineage: Eukaryota > Metazoa > Chordata > Amphibia > Anura > Dicroglossidae > Nanorana > Nanorana parkeri. The sequence continues at coordinate 115,508 of NW_017307187.1, forward strand.
TGTGCCACACGAGGGACAGATGAGCCCGAGACCAGCGGGGAGGGTCTCCCCTGACAGATCGGAGGAGGGACCTGGAAGTGATGTGCATTACATCTCTTCCGATGTCACTGGGCACATGATCTGGCTCCTGGAGCCAGGAGAAGAAGCTGATGAAGCAGATCTCTGCTTCATCAACTTCTTTGGGTTCCCTAGGAGACATTAGGGGTCTAAAAGACCCCTGATGTCTCCATAAATAGGACTTGTCACATCATATTTGCTATTACATAGGGGGCTTGTTATCCCCCTATGTGATAGCAATAAAGCTGAGTGTAAAATAAAAATAAAAAAAATTAAAATTAAAATAACAGATAAAATAAGAATGCAAAAAAACTTTTTTTTTAAGCTCTCCCATCCCCCCACGTGCACACACATACAACACAAACACGCGTCGGATGCGCCTACGTGCAAAAACAAAAATTGCGCCACACATGTTATATATTATCGCAAGCGTCGCAGTGAGAGCAATAGTTCTAGGCCCATCAATCACTGATACTGATAGTACTAAACTGATGAGCCCTAAAAGCAGTTAAAACGTCGCCTATGGGACATTTTGGTTATTGTAGTTTTTTGCGGTTTCATGGATGCACGCAATTTTAAGGCTTGACATGTTTGGTATCTATTTACCCAGCATGACCCCATCTTTTATATTTTACCCAAAAATTTGGCATTATATTCTGTTTATATGCACTAAATTGCATTTTAGTGTATTTTATCCTAAAAATATTTGTTTGATAAACATTTGCGCAAATACCGTGCAACATAAAAAATTGCAACTAGTATCTTTTTATTCTACAGGGCCTCTGCTTTCAGAAAATATATAATTGTTTGGGTGTTTGAAGCTGTTTTCTAGCTAAAAATACAGATTTTATCATGTGTGTGCAAATGTAAGAAATTGCTCCGGACAGCAAGTGGTTAATGCATGTGTTATGTGTGTTTTAATGCATGTGTTATGTGTGTGTTATGTGTGTGTTTTAATGCGTGTATAAATATTTGAATATGTGTGTTTCCCTATTTTGCCTAAGGCAGTGATGCTGAACATTTTTTAAACCCGAGCGCCCAAGCTGCAACGCAATACTAAAGTTATTTTCAGTGTTGATATAAATATATTGATTTTGCATCGCAGTTTGGGCATTCTGGTTCAAAAACGTTCGCCATCACTATCCTAGTCTGACAGCAGCGCAGACAAGAGCCCAGAGGTAGCCATAGATACCGGGAGGGTGGACCTACTGCTCCTGTGGCTGCATGGGGGCTCGAGGCTAGGGGACCCACTGAGATCCGGTCCCGGGCCCCCCACTGAAAGAATGGTCCCCTGCCCCTGGTGAGAATTTTTTGGTTTTTAAAGTTTATTGGCACTGGTAAGGAAATATATCATGTGGCAGATTGGGTTCATGTAAATATCTGATTGGTTGTTGGGGCGACTGTTTACTTTTCCTATATTTTTTTTAGCTTTCACAACCTGTTTAACTTTATGTTGTGTTATGTTTTATGCGTATCTGCTGTATATTAGTCAGATTATATCGTTTGGTGTGGTTTGTAATAGACATGTGCAGGGCAAACAAATTCGGTTCAGATGAAACAAATGAAAATGAAAAACATTTTCATTTGTTTCGTCAAAGGAAACAAATGTTAATGCTGTTTCGGATTCAGAGGCAATGAGCCTATGAATCCAAAACCGCACGAAGAAATTGCAGATCGAGCGGCGGCCGTATCGGCCACTAGCGTGTTCTGCGCATGCGTGCCATCATTTTGTAGTATATCTTGGTATACTCTTGATACTCTTGATATACTCCAAAATGGCAGTGTGCAGAACACACTGATGGCCGATATGGCCACTGCACGTTAATGCAGGCGGGGCTTGGGGGTGGGGCTTATATATGGGCCCCAGGGGATTGATTTACTAAAGCAGTAAAGCACTTTGCAAAGTTAATTTTCACTTAGCTTACTAAATGAGGTGAAGCTGTGCTGACTTCAATCATCCAATCCAATTGATTGGGTATTCTTTGCAAAGTCAGTTTTTATTTAACTTCACCTCATTCAATAAACTAACAGGGTTATTCAGAAAAGGGTGAAGAGTTTGGAGAAGGCAGGAGAAGTGAACAATCTAGGACAAAATAGCTGATTTGGAAAGATTCTCCAATTCCACTCACTTTCCAGTTCAGCTATGTTGTCCTAGATTGTTCCCTTCTCCTGCCTTCTCAAAACTCTTCACCCTTTTGTGAACAATCCTGTAAATGAAAATTCTTTTTGCAGAGATAACATACTTTATTCCTTTCGTAAAGCAATGCCAAGACACCATTACTCATCACCTGTTTGTTGTAGTCAAAGTACAGTAAACTCTCCGTTATCCGGCATCTACGGGATTGGCAGATTCCAAATAAATGTAGTTTCTGGTTGCTTGAGAGTTACTATTAAAAATAGGTCTAACTAATGCCATATACCCCATACTATACCATATTATAACATAAACTCTGTATTGACTTTATATTAATATTAAAATGTAGTAATCAAAAGCAAATTAAGACAAATAGACACACTTAAAACATATTAAGAGAAATAGGCAAATGATTGTTTCCAGGATAATACATGCCACAGATGAGCAGAACAGTGAGTGAGTGTACAGGGGATTCTTTTTCCTGGCTAGATGAGAGTTCTGGTTAGTTAAATACCGGCTAACAGAGAGTTTACTGTATATTGTATTACTTCTACTTTTGCAAAAGTTATGTTTGTAACTATAAAATATATATTTTATTGGGATGCTAACCCAGGAAAAAATAAACCACCTAAAACAAACATTTTTATAACCTAAACTAAGGTGTTAAAAACTTGTAGACACTGAGTGGTGGGATTTAATACCTACCCTCTGTGGCTTCGGTCTTTGAGTTGTATGTGGGGTCCCCCTTCACATGTATAGCACACCCTCATCTACGAGTGTCTCATATAGATGCATGGAATCATCAGCTGCTTAACACAGTGAAGTTGACAGAATCTGGTTACCAGCATTAAACAGCATCTATTTAACTTGTTAGCTGCCAGTAGGTTATATATACTGTATATAAGCTCCACTTCTCAGGATGGTTCAGGCCACCCCCCACGTAAAGTCCTTGTTAAGTTGGAATGTTCAAGTAAGCAGTTTGTAATTAGTGTTTATTTGCAAACTGAAATGTAAACAAATAGTTTTTGCTATTGTAAATGCCCCCCCCCCCCCCAAGGGTACTGGCCAGATCCCAATATGAGAATGTCTGGCATATTGGCCTAAAAAATTAACATATACTGTATTCTAAAGAAAGCTCATCTTTTTTAGACATGACAGAGATTCAACATATAAATTGTGTTAAAATAGACCAAAACCACACAGAACATAACTCAGGTACCTTCGGCTTCTGACTATTGCTAAAGTGTATAAACGATTTTTGTTCATTGTATTTTTTAGTAAAGAAAGTGAGGGTGCAATGGAAGTTGCTTAGGGACCGTTATACAAGAGTACTGAGGGACAAAGCCAGCAGAAGCAGAAGTGGTGCTGCAGTGGGTAAACATCCCTTTCCACATTTGGAGTACCTGTATTGCTTGAGAAGGGTCACAAAGATGAGAAGGTAAGGGGTGTGTACAATGCACAAGGATAACGGTTGTGTCAAATATCTCAAGAGTTGGGAATTTAAGTCACTTGTTATGGCCCAACGTGCATTTGGTCGAGGGATAAAGTGACTTCTGCAATCATCACCACATTTGCGTACTGTGAACATTTGCAGATGTCCTCACAAACATGACATCACAAAATATCCATGGAACAGAGGAAACACTGCACATTACTATACCAGCAATGCACAAATGGTTGGAGCTCTGTCACAGCACAGCAGCCAACACTGGACCCCAGGCTGAGGATCTACTCCAGTTCTTGTAAGATAGGGAGACTGGGTGGATCTTAAAAAAAGAACAAAAATTTGATTTTGTTTGGAGTGTGTATGTGTGTGTGTGAGAATGTCTGTGAGTGTGTGAGATTGTGTCTGTTGTTATGTGAGTGTCAGTGTTTTTGTGGTCCCGTTTACACTAGTTCAGTGCGTTAATCACACAGTCCCTTGCGATTAACGCACCTTACCACGCAATCACACCTACCGCGCATTCTGGTGCAGGAGGTGCGTTGCATTGCCAATTGAATAGCACCCCACAGTTTGATTGCCCGCACCGGAATGCACAGTACTGCAATGCCAGTAGTTTTCAGGAGTCCCTCTAGCGCTGGTGCCGGTCTCTGATCCAGCGCTGACTGCTGTGTCTTCTGTGTTCGATGGTGTCTGTCTGTGTGCACGCTGCTAGCTGTGTGCATTGACTTACACTGTGCCTCTCTTCTCCTCCCCGCCGAAGATCTCTACTGCGAGCGGCAGAGACACAGGTAAGTAATTACTTCTTTGGTAACTTTTTTAAAATTTTTTATGTTTTTGCATTTATCTACTGCTTGTAAGCAGAAGATATTTGCAAAATAAAAATTAAGGTTTAATTCTACTTTAAAACACAAACCAAATATATGCAGTACAATATTGCAATGTCTACACATATCAAACATTATGTAGAGCACTAAAAATAATCAGTAATTGGCAGTATAATCAGTAATTAAATTAAAGTTGCCAAAAACTCATTCCACTGGGTGACATAAAAAACTCTGCAAATTAGTTTTGGTAATGAGTGCATGATTTGTAGACCTTAAATCACTAAACTTCATCAGAGATAGTGTAATCTTATGCCTTCAGGAAGTTGTGCAGTGCACAACAAGCCAAGACTACCTGCAATGTACCTTACGGAGCTTGAGGTGATGAAGGCGGCCTTTCTTTCAACTCTAGTCCCAAAACCTCTGGATAGTGTAACAGGTGAATTGGGGTACAGAGGGGCACAAGTGTGAGAGGAAGTACTTGCTGATGAGGAATGTTGAACTCGGAGAAGCTTCACCAAGTGGCTGGTCAGGAACACACAGCAAAGAAGCAGGAAGAGAAGAATCAAAGTCAGGCAGGCCATGTCAGCAACATGCGGGCAGTGTGGCACCAGAACAGCAGGCAGGAATCATGGTCAGAGGAAGAGTCAGGGTCAAAGCCATGTGGGAAATGCAGTACAGAGCAGAAGGCAAAACATAGTCCAAGATAAGCCAGGGTTAGGGTCACCAGAAGATCAACGGAGTCGAAGAGCAAGTCGGCTCTGCAACAGAAGTCAAAATCAGGAATCAAGGTTCAGGAACATGGACACACAAAAGCTGAGGAACACACAGCACCGGGGGCTAGGGAGGACTTGGTTTAAATAGCCTATTTGGCGCCATGATACCTCTTATGTACGTAACCGCATCCGCACACACTCTGTGGGATGCGTACGCGAATGCGCGTGTGCCTGCACAGCGGTGTGCTACCTGCCAAGCTCTATGAGCCATGCTGAGGACATGCACATGTGGATAAGCATGCGCAGCTCCCTTGGCATGGGCTGCTTGACACTACCATTTAGCAAACTTAAAACGTTGGGATATTGATTTCACCAGTATATATTTTGCGACCCAGGGGTGATTGTCGGAAGGAGTTTGCATCTCCACATCTCCCATACGCTCCCACATCAACAGCTATAAAACACTGTTTGGCATCAGTGATTGCCAACAGAACAAATTAAAAAAAGTCTTAATTAAAGTACTTGGAACAAGAGTTTGGAGGCTTCCTTATAAGGACATGTTTTCCATCTAGCGCTCCTATGCAATTTGGGAATTCTTAAAAATGTTGCTCGGTAGGCTTGGGTAAATAAACAGCTTTCAGGTCTTCCTAAAGCACGAGTGTGGTGTGCTGACATATTTTGCTTATTGTTGGCATGCCTAAATGAAACTGGTGGTGCATGGAGGAAAACAAATTTCCAGTTGCAAGAAAACTAGACATAAAAAGCAAAGTTTTAGTATTCTACAATGAAATTTAACTAGCACCCTGTAAGCAGGAGTGCTTAGAAATTTTAGTATTGTCAGATTTTAATCAGTCTGATACTGATTTGTAGTCTATGATCATCTGGTCTCCCCTTATCAGTCTGTCATCATTTGCATCTGCCTGCTGCTGGGTGTACCCTGTCCACAGGGCAGCGCAACCAATGAGGTACTGTTATGAGTATATATTTCTCCCTAGCCAATCACTAGGAGGTTAATGGCCAGTGGTGCATGCTGGGAGAGGAGATAAATACCTGGGTTGAACCGTGTGCGCTCTCTCTTCTTCCCCCGTGCCCTGCCTGGGGGGAGGCTGCTATGGACTGTCTGATACGGCTAGGCCTGAAGGTAAGGGGAGTAGTCATGTGCTTGCACTGAGGCATGAGTCTGGGGTGTCCAGGGGCTTCTACTGATACCAAGGATGAAGATGACTATTGACTTCTGATTCAAGTACTGCTTGGTCAGGTGCTCTACACACAGATTTCCATGTCTGGCTTAAAGGTCCTAGTCTGTTATGGCAGCAGTTACTCTGTCCTACTGCTTAAAGGAGTCTACACCAGCCTGGATGATCCTGATCCTCAACATCTACCCCTGAAGTTCATCAATCAAGTTCCATAGCATCATATCTACAGTCTGGACCTCGCTTTATCAGTCCCCATGGAGGGTGGAAAGTGCTAATGGGGAAGCCAGGTATCAAATCCACTAGGCTGGCTATAATGGATGACCCACCTTTTCTCTGCGGCTTCTTAGGGGGTGCGCTACTTAACTTATAGTGAAAAATCTACAAATTTGAAGACATGTGTCATAGACCCACACGGTTCAGAGCTCCGTGTCAGAGGGTTCGGTCCGTTCGTGACATCACGGTCGACTCCTCCCCCCGGCCGTAGCTACTCCTTAAAAGCACAGCTGAGCCACTCACTCGGCGTACTATCGTTCTGGATCGTCGAGCGAGTGACTCTCTGTACTGAAACAGAGACTGTATTACTGCACGAAGTAATAGCCTTGTTCCATCGCTGCCTCCCACCATTACCAAACGAACCTGTCCTAGGTCCATCCTGAAGCCGTACCAACAACTCATCTTGAATAGTGATACCATCCACAGTTGTTCCCTGCTGTCTACAGAGAGTTCAATCAAACGCAAGTAAAGGGATAATTCCCAGCTGTTACTACTACTCACTAAGCTGGTTGTGCTGTAGTGGGATTCAGGAGGGAGCTACACAGATTCAAACCTCCTGTCTCCTTTCATACACTACTAAAATTGAGTTGATGAACTGTGCAAGGAAACAAGTTGGTTATAATATGACTGTTGCACCAATTACTTAGAACCGTATTGCTGGATTGATGTATTGTGAGAGGTGTTTCACAACTGCTGGTTGCTCTCACTTCCATAAACTGCATTGCTGATTCATAGAACTGTGTCTAGAGAGATATCCTGTTCCAATCTCCCAAATTCACATGCGGGTTCACTTCATCCTATTAGTAGCCATTTCTCAAACCATTGCAACTACAGACAAACAAATTACGTATCAAGTAACCAATTGTATTGCTTATACTCCTACCCCAAATCCAATCTAGCTGTAGGAAGATCCTACTCACCGGTTACATATGCAGATCTACTTCCAACTCTTTACTGCTACTTCCTCCAACCCAAACTACAGAGACTGATAGCTCCAGATCCTGCTGCCTCCTATAGCATCAGGGTAATACATCTCCACCACATAGGAATAGGGGTATATGATGTGTAACGGTTCCCCTTGGTACTGAGTGCATTGGGGTTCCGCAAAACTGAGCCCAAACATTACACTTCACACACACTCCGCAGCTGAGATCCGCATTAGACATAACCGTCGACTGTTACAACATGATGGAGCTCAAGCTGGAGATTCAAAGGGAGTGATGAAAACATTGTGGGGAATTTATTGAAACTGGAGCAGACAGAATTTGTAGCATTTGGCCAGAGCAACAAATGAGATTCCCTTTCAGTTTGTTCACCTAAGCTTGGAAAATAAAAGAACTAATCTTGGAATCTTGAAACTAATGAAAGATTAATGACTAATATGACCACATTTGGTCCTCTACAGTTTGGGTGAGTTTGCCAAATTTAATATTTGTGGCCAGCAACAACGGCCACAACAGGCCAATGACATTGCAGCAGAATGGCTGTGTTGTGTGCCTAAATTCGATCCAGCACATATGTATTCCAGAATCCTGCTGCACTCCTTACTGGGTATCCCTGTCAGCGTGGGTGCTCGAAGTGACCGCGGATGGCGCCGTCAATACTGAAACTTGTTAAAGATGTCACCAGCTGCCACCGGTGCTTCAATATGGTGTGCTGGTGACATCTTTAATAAATTAGATACAGAGGCACGTTGCCCATTGCACGACGAAAAAAAAAAGGTTAAAATAAGACATGACCATACAGAACAGGAGAAACACAGCATGAGAAACATACATGAATACGTCAAAACACAATGTTGAGATAAAAAAGCACAGACACATACACACATGGATTCATATTTATCGCACTGTAGTGTCAGGAGTAAACACTCCTCTGGTAACACACTTTTCCTTAGAATGGTGTCTTGGAATACAATTCTGTGTCTGCGGTCAAAGGCCTCCACTGACATTCTTGTAACGTTATCAGACTTCTCAGGATATACAGTAGATGTCAAAATAACCCTTAGATGTGTTAGGATTGGATAAACCCAATTAGTGTGGTTTCTCTGCTCCTGTATGTGTATTTCGATCTTCCTGAGCAACAGAACATCCTCCATCAAACTGATGATATCTCACTGGCTCATGTCTCTATGGAGAGCTTACCAAATATTACCTTTGAACTTAGAGAATAGCTGACCAGCTTCTTCCGAAGCTCAGTAGCGCAACCAAACTTTGGTGCACAAGATATTTTGTCTAATCAGTTGGAAAAGCATTCTGGGTAGTTTATGTGTTAGGATTATGTATCTAAACACATATGCCTATAAATGTGCATCATTTGAAGCATCTAGAAGCATAAATACAGCATCTAACCTGACAGATTTTCTTCTGCATATAGAGGACAATAATGCAAGTGACTAGTGTGAATGAAGCCTCACAATAACAAGGGTCACAAATACACAGTAAAATCATTGCTTAGACTTTGCAAAGCAAGAGGCAACCAGATTCACACCTCAATGTGCCACTAACTAGCTTGAGAAATGTCCCCCAGTAACTTTTCCTAGTACTAAATATCTTCAGGCAGCTTGAGACATGTGGTATCTAGATAAAGCTTGGTGTGAAATCAGAGACAGTACTGACATCACTATTTATATTTTGTGTGTGTCACAGATACAAACCCATTTCTGAGAGATGATTCGTTTGCATTTTCTTCATACCTGACTGACTCTGAAGTGTTCTCTTTCATCCGGCGATGGAAATAATAGCGTTACGCACCATGTACCTTAGTTTTCCCTTTTTAGAAGTGTTTTTGTACAGCCTCAATGTTAAGATGTATCACTGTGGCGCACTTTCGGTGCTGGAACCAATGTAGAGATTAAACGTAAGTACATTTGTAAATGTAACTTTCACATAGTGCCTTTTTCTGTATTCTATTTGTCTTTTTTTCTTGCAGATCTCATTTATGTTTTTTCCCCAATGATGTGTTGTTAAATGTATGGACCATATTTTAGGTTGTTTATCTTATGTACCCAATTGATATATCTGAATTTGTAATGAACCTTGCACCGTCTTATCAATTTGTAGTAATATAACTTTGTAACCGATTTTAGTTACATCAGACATTCAAAATTTACAGAAAACTCTTTTAAAATGTAGTTAAAAATGGCCCATATTGCATTTAAAAATACGGGCAATTTATTTAGCTACTATCAGTTGGAAACAAAGCTAAATGCTGACTGTAGTGAAGGGTTTTGTACAGCGTGCATAGAGAAATTATCCACTGTGATACACTTTGGGCTTTAGAACTATTGTGGAGATCAAATGTAAGTCCAAACAATTTGGTGTTTATTGCCTTTTCATTTTTACATTTGATACTTTTTTTCAACATGTAATTTATCAGGCTTTAGGAAATAATAAAAAAAAAGGTTTAAGATTGATTCTCTTGTGTACAAAAGCAACAATTCAACCTAGGTTTTGTACAATATGTATTGTAAAATTCCCATGCTGGTATAATTTTGACCCAAAAATAGGCAGAAAAAAGTATCACTTTTCATTGCCAGTAGAAATGAAAAAGAATATATAAATTACCATGCCATAAAGTTGATTATTTTTGACTGCAGTCATTAAAAATATTATATTTTCTGTACCTAATAAACTGTTATAATTAAAAAAAAATTAATGGTAAAATTATGTTCAGCAAAATTGTACATTGTGTTCTCTTTTTAGAGGTCATGAATGTTGGTCATAAAAATTATTTGCTGGCATATTAATAAAGCAGTTAATGGGACATTCACTAAATATTCCCTGTAAGTGAATCTTCCTGTGCAAGTGTTTAAAAAATGGAAATTATAAATTGCCTGGGAATATTTGATAAATGTCACATTCACTTCTTTATAAATATTCTCCCTAGCGATAGCACCGTGCACAGTTTGTCAGTTTGTGCAATGTTTTTTTTTTATTTGGATATCTGTAGTTTTATTGGATGGATTACAATCATCTTCCAGCTGGAAAATAGCACTTGTATTGATATTATGAATTAAAATTACCACATTAGTTAATAGATTGAGTTATAATGGTGAGTTACTTTCTTGGAGATTAAATAAGATTGACTTGAAAAGTAAGTTAATACTCTAATTATAAACATTAATTAAACATTTTATATGAGGCAAGACAAAGATTTTGACATCCTAGTGGCCAACTTGGCTGACTGCAGTGAAGGTTTTTGTACAGTGTGTATAGGGGAAGTACCTACTGTGTTACACTTTTGGTGCTGGAACATTTGTAGAGATTAAACGTAAGTACAATAGTTTTTGTGTTTTTGTATTTATTTGATAGTTACTAACACAATCTAGCAGATGAGACATAATCAATATAAACATTTCATTTGGGCTAAGGTTAAAGTTATATTGTTATATATACACATTATATAAGATGTATAGCTTGTAACCTGCAGTGACTGCAAAATCTTATGTTCCATGCCAAAATAATTCAGCTTTATGAATAATAATTTTTACACAAATTGTACAATATATGTCTGTTACAGAAACATGTTCATGTCTATTTTGCACCCCAAAAACTCTAATGGGACACCTGCTTGTCAAACTATACTAAGTCATGCTTGACTGACTAGAAAGACGTTTCTGTGGTTGATTACTTTATTTATTTATTTTTCTTTTTTCATTTTTCCTTATAAAATTTATATCTATATTTTTTAAGTCGTGAATGTGACTTTCACTAAATATTCACTGCAGGTGACTCTTTCTGGTGCATGTGTTTTAAGTTACAGGGAATAATTACCCACTTGTGAATGTTTGGTGATGTCACAATCAATGTGTTATACATATATTCCCTAGTGATAGCACAGTACCCAGTTCATACACCTAAGTATTTATTTGGCTATCTGTAGTCTTTTATCTTGGGAAACGTAGATTAATTGCATCTTACATCTGGTAAACAGCATTTTTTACATTATTAATTAAAAAGACAACATTGAATGACCGTGTTTTTCTAAAGGTAAGTTACTGAAAATGTTACTGTGGTACTTTCTTGGACCTAAACTAAGATAGGCTTTAAAAGTAAGTTGATACTCTAATTATAAACTTTAATTAAACATGTTTTATGAGGCAAGACAAAGATTTTGACATCCTAGTGGCCAACTTGGCTGACTGCAGTGAAGGTTTTTGTACAGTGTGTATAGGGGAAGTACCTACTGTGTTACACTTTTGGTGCTGGAACATTTGTAGAGATTAAACGTAAGTACAATAGTTTTTGTATTTTTGTATTTATTTGATAGTTGCTAACACAATCTAGCAGATGAGACATATCAATATAAACATTTCATTTGGACTAAGGTCATATTGAGATATATACATTACATAACTTGTATAGCTTGTAACCTGCAGTGACTGCAAAATCTTATGTTCCATGCCAAAATAATTCAGCTTTATGAATAATCATTTTTACACATAATTAAATATTTAATATGGGTCACACAAACATTTTGACATTCTAGTGATCAGCTTAGCTGAGTGCAGTGAAGGTTTTTGTATAATGTGTGTAGGGGAAGTACCTACTGTGGTACACTTTTGGTGGCGGAACATTTGTAGAGATTAAACGTAAGTACAAAATAATATTTGTATTTATTATGTGAAATAATAGTCTCTTACAGCTATATATCAAATATCAAAGGCGGTACTCATTAAGATATGACAATAGTTGAGAAATTGAGTACTTGTAAAAGTTTTATTTAACATTTTATACAAGTCAGAAACAATATTTTAATATTCAAGTGGTCAATTGATAATCAATATTTGCTTTTTAACTAATAACATTTTCCAATGTTGTATAAGCTGTATCTTTTACTTAGGCTATCGATATAATTGATACAGATACTAAGCATGAGAAGCCAGTGTAGGAGACATATCACTTTGGATAGATAGATAGATAGATAGATAGATAGATAGATAGATAGATAGATAGATAGATAGATAGATAGATAGATAGATAGATAGATATTATAAATATTACCTCCAGGTGAATATTCCTGGTACATGTGTTCTGGGTTACCACCTTTGAATTGTTTCTGATGTTAAATTCAATGCTTCATAAATGTGCCTCATATTATGTAATTGTTAAGAAGGGGCTTTATTTTGACGATACTGAAAATATTATACTACTTAGCTAAACCTGAATTTCAGACACTCAGTCAAATGTACAGTCAAAATACAAAGAAGTATTCTAAGAAGTATTCAATATTTGTTATCTTTGCTATATAATATGACTATGGTAAATGAAATGAAAATGTTTCAGTTAAGTGTATATATACACAATTGGGTTGATTTCATGAAGAAATAGAGATTGTTCACTAAGCAAACTGAATGTGTTGATTTAATCCCACCATGTGGAAGCACAAAGCTGCTTTTTTTTTAAATTTCGCTCACTTATGATTGGATATTCAACACAGTATCACCTTATTCAAAAAGCCATTGTCACTTAGCTTGGTTAAAAAAAAAAAACTAAAAAAAAACTCTGTTCACTAAGAATATCCAATGGCGAGCGAGGAAAGATAGTAAAATATATGCTATCCAAAGTGAGCATTGACTTTTACATAGTGAACATTCCTTTGGACGATCAACCCCAACAGTTTGTATGCAAAATCACACATTTCAAAAGTAAGTAATCTACTTATCATTGACTAAGCTAAGTGATCATTGTCAAAAAAAAAAAAATCTGTATTAGCTTTGAAAATACAATCATAAGTGAGTATTTACTTTTACTTAGTAAGCATTTCTTTATTAAATCAACTCCAATGACATGATGGCAAAATTCTCATATTTCAAAAGTAAGTAATCTCCCCATTGGAGAAGATTTACTGAATGAGAGGAATATTGACTTAGGCCAAAGAGGCATTGATAGTATCACTCAATCAATCATATGCAAAGAAAATTCGTATTTCCCTGTGAACAGAGAGTAAGGTAAATGGAACATTTCCTTAACCTGATTAGTCGAAAAATGTGTAAAATGGATAAAATAAAACAAAATGTTTTATCAATCTTATTAAAAGTAACTATAGCTTAAGTAAATATTATGAAAAGTACAATTTTCAAAATTATGGATTCAGGATTTATATAAACATTTTCAACATCCCAGGAAAAACTGAAATACTTCTTCTATATTCATACAATACTGACACTTTTTAATACAGGAAATTCTTCTTCTATCGATATTCAGCAAACAGTCATCGGGAAGGTTTGCTCAATGTAAACTGAACAGTGCATGTAGGGTACATAGGATCTTCCAAGACTCAACGTCCCTATGTAAGGGCCTCATAGCAATGTTGTTATAATTCAACTTCCTTACCCCTCAGCTAATCAACATTCCCTGTCATTAATGTATTTCCTTTAGCCTTGGCTTTGTCCGTTGCTGAATTTTTTCTAGCACTTTTGTTTTACATGTTTGGTTAACATTTTTACATAGATTGCATTTTAATATTCTTCATGTTATATAGATATCAAGCATTTTACAAGCTGCCAGTGCATAGTGAATGAGAATGTATTAAATTGTATTAATTCTGTCCACAATTTGTTTTTCAGGAAGAGAAGATGCCAAACCTTCTGTATCTATCTACCCTGCTGCATTAGAGCAGACCAAGTCAGGAACAGCAAGTGTTGTCTGTTTGGTTCAACAGTTCTATCCAGGAGATGCCAAGGTCACATGGAAAGTGGACAACAGTATCATAACCGACGGTGTTCTAAACAGTGACAACGTCAAGGATACCAAAGATAACACTTACAGTAAAAGCAGCACACTGACTATGACCAGTGCTCAGTATAAAAGTCATGACCTCTACAGTTGTGAGGTCACACATAAAACACTGGCGTCAGCACTGGTCACAAGTTTCAAGGCTTCAGAATGTAATGTTTAGGGTCCAACATCATCCTATGGACTCCCAATAAAAAAAAAAAACTTAGGAGTGTTTTCTCCATTTTTTCTATTTAAAATACTGCATACATTATGTTGATGTATCACATAATATGTTTTTTTTTTCCTTGTGATCAGATAACACAAATGCAATAATAACTGTTATTTTAAGTCATCTTATCAATTCAAAGAAGAAAAAAAAATATGTATGTTTTGCTTTTGTCTTATATGTCAGAAAAATAAATAAAAAAAATTCTGCTTCATCCAAGTCTATGATTTAAGCATAAAACAAAACCACAAGGGTAAATGAATCATTAATTTGTAAAACTAACATCATAAACAACTTTAGCAGGGGTATTTTAAAAAATAAAAGGGACAATTTAAAATGAAATATGGATACCGTTCTTTGCTGGGTACTGCAGTATTACTTCACACTGCAGCTTGCATTTTTTAGCCCATTCATGAAGTGTAGGTCATAAAGCATGCAGTGTCCCATGAAGTTCTCTCTGAATAACACTAAGGGAGTTAGGGAGTGATTGGAATAAAATTATTTTGACAAGTCACATGTCCTCTTCTCAGCTAAATGGAACCCTAAGAGAACCAATATCAGTGGACAAACACGTGTTTCCTATCATATTAAATACCCATTAGGTATACACAGTAATCCAAACCTTTTCAAGAACATTGGGAGAATTTAGATTAAGTTTTTTGATTGTGGCTTTGGTACCTCAAGCCGTATCCAGATTTGTATTTACAACAAAGTACAAGTGGGCCGGCTCTTAGAGTATCCGGGTAATAGAATGTTACATCAGAGTACAACATTCACAATGTGTGAACAATTTTATGGTCCAGCAGAGTACAAACCCGCCATAGGATAGAGTGGAGAGGGCTGTATGCGTGTGTACACTATGCAGTGATGATTGTGGCAAATGGCTGATGGCCGCACACCAGACATTTTGCTGGATCATGGACAGGGAAGTATAGGACTGGGAATGGTCTGGGGGTGAGGTGGTTAGTTAATTACAATGTAGTTGCATTAAGGGCACAACTACATCTTAATTGTAAACTCCATCATACACTTAGCCAATTCCTTAACATTTAACCTCACCCTATCACTCTAACCCTAGTACTAAAGGAAATCTTTAAGGTTCTTTAAAAACCAACTCCAGGCAGCAAAACAATTACCCTTGCAGTGCCCCCCCCCCCCCCCCCCCCCCCC
>NW_017307187.1:131316-162873 GCF_000935625.1 Nanorana parkeri
AGGATTGATTGCTCATGTCATCTACAGGGATAGGAATAAGCAATAAGACTTAACTTATTCCTCATTCCCACATGCTTCATTCCACATGTAGGACCGGAGCCCCAAAGCCATGTTTTTACTCTGCTTCTCTGGTCACAGGTTTTCCATCATCATAATGTACTATGCAGGACCAGCAGTCCTGCATTTGTCCCACTCCTTATTCCTCACTCCCACAGGCTTCATTCCACATGTTGGACCGGTGCCCCAAAGCCATTTTACTTCTCTGGTCACATGTTTTCCATCATCATAATGTACTATGCAGGACCAGCAGTCCTGCATTTGTCTTGAGGACAGCAAAAGCCTACCCACATCCTGGAACATTGGAAAGCAGAGAAGAGTACATTGGAAATAAGGTATAAGGTAAATATTCCTGCTTATTCCAATCCCTCTAGTCAAAATGAGCATTAAACCACTGCAGAGTGTGTGAGTAAGGGGTACTGCAAAGGTAATTTTTACAGCTCACTGGATTTCAGCTTTGTAGGACTTGTAAGACACCAATTAAAATAGTTTGGCTGTTCGGCTATTCACTTCAGGCTTGTACAGCTGATTTTAGTCGTACATTGGCTGGCTTTGGCTGGCTTTGGCTGGCTTCAGGCCGGCTGAACATGCTCAGCATATTCGGCCGACCCGAAGTATAGAAGGAGTTCAAACTCCGGCAGGCTACTCGCTGCTGTTCGGCCTATTCTCATAGGGGCCGAACGGCAGTGAATAGCCTAATGCCTTTGGCTCGAATTCGGGACTTCGGGAGCTGTACGGGGCTATAGTGAATAGCTCGTACAGCAGCCCTTCGGTTGGATTGAACCGAAGGGCCCCAGGCGGCCGAAGCTAATCAGTCTGAGCCACTCAGCTAGCTTTGTTAATAACCCTGTCAGTTTGCTAATTGTACCATGAAAATTGCCATTCTTTAATAAACACTACTTTTACCCTTTTTTTGTTATTTGTTGGACCTTTAGGTAATGGTTTTATACAGTTTACTATCATAAAAACTGCCCGTTAAAGAAATAAATAAAATACTTCTTTCACCTGTTTCACATGCTTTGCTGCATAGCAGAGTCATGGAACTTCTGCCTGCAGTGAAGGTTTTTGTACGGCATGTATAGGGGATGTATCTACTGTGGTACACAATTAGCCATGGTACTCTTTTAAACATTAAACGTAAGTACAAACAGTTTTACATTTACTTCTGCTTTGTATTTATCATATTCATGTATGTGACTTTGTCAACATATCATTCATTAAGTTTTATTAAAAACAAAATGTACAATTTAAACTGATTTGCTTCAGTGTTTACAGAAATAGCATTATATTTAGGTATACAATACAACCTATGCTTTGCACAGTATCCATGGAGGTAATGTCTGCATTGGTACATTTTTATCAAAAGCATAAAGAAGGAAAAAAAAGTTGTTGCTCACTTTGTCCCAAAAAAAAATCCAATAAAAATGAAAAGTTAATATATAAACTGCTATGTTCTACTTTCATAACCATGTTCATTGTGTCAATTGCAATAGCTAAGAATAAAATATTGACTGTATATAGTTAACAAACATATATAATTATAGATAGTTAATGGCAGGTTAGTGTAGAGCAAAATCGAACATAATCTCACTTATTTTTCTAAGATGTTATTTTGGCTAAAAAAAAACAAATTATTGAAATTAAATGTCCTTGAGCTATGAGTAAAATCTTGATTGCATGTAGTTAATACACAAATATTGCTATAGCTAGATGACGGCAGGTTTGGGTATAGCAAATCTTAACATAATGTCACTTAATTCTCTGAAAGGTTATTTTGGCAAAAAAAAAACATGAATTTAATGTAAAACATAATCATGATATATATTCAAATATTGGTAAAATAAATCTCTAATATTTTATAAGCATCAAACCTAAGATTTTTTTAATTTTAAGATTTATTAATTACTGTAATATGACACCAGTAGTTGAATCATTTAGTATTTGTAAAAGTATTGAAAAAGTTACTGTGGTATGTTCTTAGACATGAAATAACATGGACCTAAAAAAGTAAGTTTATATCTTAATTTAAAAAATAATAATTTAGTATTTTAAACAAAGATTTTGACATTCTACTGGTCTATTAGTTACCTATATTATTTATTGAATAGTTACTATATTATTATTTTTTTAATTTTTGTATAAGCTGTTTTTTCTGCATATACTATCAATAAAAATTACACAGATATCCAACATGAGCTGAACAATAGATCACATATCACACAGGTAGTTAGATACGACAGACAGACAGACAGACAGACAGACAGTTGCCGACTGAATCAACATGAAACATTTATTCATCTTGCCAAGAAGTCAATGGTTACAGTTTTATAATGTCATATATGTTACATAACATGTATACATTGTAACATGCAGTGATTGCAAAATCCCGTGTCCCATGGTAAGATAATTCAGTTACATGAATAAAAAATGTACATTATAATTACAGAAACATTTTCATGTCTATTTTGCACAAAACTCACAAGGGGATTTACACCAATAGAAAGAAGTTTCAGTTGGTGATTACTTTTTTTTGCCAAATTTTAATTTTAACTTTTATATAACTTTTACATAAACTTTTATATAAACATTTATATCCATATTCACAAAGCATTGGCTGTGGCATTCACCAAAAATTAACTGCAGGTGAATCATCCTGGTACTTGTGTTCTAAATGACAGTAAATGATCAACCACCTGCAAATGTTTGGTGATGTCATGTTTAATGCTCTATTCAAAAGCATGCAATTATTAATAAGTGGCTTTATTTTCATGTTACTGGAAATATTTGTCTCTATACTATTTAAGTAAACTTGGATTGCAGACACCTAACTGCTGAGTACAAATACAAACAAGTAATGCTCAGACTTATGTGAATATGTTTATTATCTTTGCTTCTAAGATAATGACTTCAACATGCTATCTGAAAATGTCTAAATGAAGTGTATTTACACAACGGAGTTCATTTCATAAAGTAATAGAGATTGTTCACTTATTAAAGTGAATGGTCAACTTGAAATGTGTAACTTTCATAATTCAATCAATTATCAAATTATGTGCAAGCAAAAATCAGTTGTTTTTTTTTTTTTTTTTTTAATTATTTCCCTCACTTACGATTGGATATTGAAAGTGAACACAGGGTCCCTTTAATCTCCATTGACCATTGTCACTTAGCTTAGTAAAAAAAAAGGCAGAGCTGTATTTTGAAAATCCAATCATAGGTGAGTATTCACTTTTACTTAGAGAACATTTCTTTAGTAAATCAACTCCAATAACATGATTGCAAAATTCACATACAGTATTTTAGAAGGAAGTGATACTACTCGTTGTAAATGAATTACTGATAGAAGAGAATACTGACCAAAGATGTATTGATAATTTCACTCAATCCATCATATGCAAGGGAAATTCATATTATTGAAGTAAACAACGAGTCACTGAGATAAATTAATATATTCCTAAACCTGATTAGTTTAAAATGATGTCATATAAATATAATGTATTTATTATTGGTATTTATACAGTGCCGACTATTTTAAGCAGTGCTTTACAGTGCACATTCTCATCAGTCCCTGACCTCAAGGAGCTTACAATCTAAGGTCCCTATCTCACATGCATACATACAGGGCCAGTTTAGACAGGAGCTAATTAACCTACCAGCATGTTTTTTGAATGTGGGAGGAAACCAAAGTACATGAAGAAAACCCTCACATGCACAGGGAGAACATGCAAACTCCTTGTAGATGTTTCCTGACCGGGATTCAAACCAGGGACCCCCAGTGCTGCAAGGCAGAAGCGCTAACCACTACCCTAATGTGCTGCCCCATCAATACTCAAACATAAACTTTTATTAATCTTAATAAAATGTTGCTACATCTATAGCTTTAGCTTTTATTAAGAAAAGTGCCATTTTTTAAGTTGTGAATTTAGGTTGTTATAAAAAAAAATAACACTGGCCAACACACATTGAATGCATTGAATGTTAGACATGTTTCTGGGTATATTTGACCCGATGATTCCAAAAATGGCACCATTTTTTCCCTATCAGCTGTAGATTTTGAGATATAGCATACATGCCATATACCACTCTTCACTCCATCAAAAATTGAGGATATTGGTCGCCATCAAAAATCAGGATATTTTTATGTAGTGTTTTATTTAATCTCCTCGTAGCATGAAAGAAACACATTAAGCATTTTAAGAAAAGTATAATACAGTAAATCTAGTTATTTCAAACCAAAAGCACAGTCTTATGATACAAACATTCCAATCATTTGTTGCAGAAGAAGCTCTTTTTGAAAGACTTCCGAGAGTGTGATCTGACAGGACAATCCCACATAAGGTTCCAACAGTAATCTGCCATTGTACATCCGATCTTCCTTGGTATCTGCCTTCCATTGTTTTTATGTCTTTGTGAAATCTTTCACCTTGCTCTTCCCTTAAGTCAGCAAGGTTCTCTGGAAAGCGATCTAAGTGACTGTGCAGATAATGGATTTTACAGCCAAGACTGGTAAAAGGAAAGAGCATCTCCTCTAATAATTGAGCGTAGTTGTCTGCCTTCTTGTTGCCAAGGAAATTTTTCACACTAAAAGCAAATGAAGACCAGGCACAACATTCAATTTAATGAATTGATTATATGAAATGTGGGTCATTTATGAGCTGTCTGATTTGTGGACCATCGAAAATTCCTGCCTTGACCAATGCCCTGAAGGCGATACTCTTCACCACGCTACCACTGGAAGTTTTCTATTTATTTATCCTTTTTTTCTCTATAGGTTAAACTCTGTCGGACTTCTTTCTTTTTTCAACCTGACTAAAAATTTAATTATGTAACCTGAAAAAAACGCATTATTCAGTTTACTCATCCAATCATGTATATGGGAAACACTTATATCATGTATATAAATTCCTTTGCCCATGATTGGATGTGCCCAATAATGGGAAAAGTTCATTCCTGCTAACCATTTTGCTTCTCATGATTGGATAATTGAAGTAAACAGTCACACAATTTTCTTTAGCAAATCAGCTTCACCGTCACTGAGCTAAGTGAATGTTCTCCTCTTTTTGTAAATCAACCCTAATAGCTCAAAATGATGTAATGTGAATAACTTTTGTCAATTTTCTCAAAATGTTATTATACTTTATCACTTTCACATTTTAAATTCATGTATGTATTCAAAATCTTTATCAATTTAAAAAATCATCTTTATTAATTTATTAGGAAAGGCATTTAAAGCATCGACATAATTCAGAGCTTGAAAAAACTATTTTAAACATGAAAGGCTTTTTATATATTGCACAAACAGACAAAGGGTCTATTTATAATTCATTGATAAATAATCTTTTTATATAGAGTGGATATCAATATTGGCTCTCCATTATACTCTGTAGGGTTACTCCTTATGTCTTGCCTGCATGCAACAGATAGAACTCTTGTAACTGTTTATTTATTTTTATTGTGCTGAGAAAAAAAAAGTACACAGCTGTACTTTACAAACAGTACAGTGGTGTGGTAGTCTTTTAAGCAGTGGTTAAGGCTACACAGCCAGTTCATGGATAGAACTATAACATGTAAGCCAGCAAAAAAATTGTTTTGCTTAATTTCTTTTTGGATTTTTCTTTCTTTCGGGTCGTTATTCGGATTCAGATCTTTCAGAATTTCGTTTTAGTTTCAGACGGGGTTTTCCGATTGGCCAGAAAACAGTCACGTGTCTGATTTAGTTTCATTTTGAATGAAATTTGAATGATCTGAAATGTTGTTAAAAAAACATTTGGATTATTTTGCATTCAGCCTCATTGGAATTTGGACATTCAGATGCATCCAAATGTCCACATTTATGAAATTTGCATCCGGAACTAAATGGAATTTACATGTCTACTGTTATGTGAAGTGAACAGTGCATGCAGGGCACAATGTGGATCTTCAAATAGTCAAAACCCTCATTTTTGGACCCTTTAACAAAGTTTTTACAACTCAAAATACTTACTCGGGATAGCATCTACATCTATTGGCTTATATATATATACATTTTGCAAAGAATACACCAAGGAAAATAAGACAGTATTTTTGCTTGCACGTGATTGAATGATGGAAGTCAGCAAAGTTTCACCTTTATCACTAAGCTAAGGGAAACTTCTCATGAAAACTGAGCAGCCTATTTGCCTTGTGTAACCCCATTAGATTAAAGGAAATGCTAATATGCTGATTGCATTTTAATATTCTCCAAGTTTACAAACATCCAGTACACAGTGAATGTAAATGTATTATATTGTTTAAGTTATTTCCTCATTCTTTTTGTAGGAAGGGAAAATGCCAAACCTTTCATATTTACCTTCCATTATTCAGAGGATGCCCACAGAGGTAATTATGTTGCATATGGAATATTTCTGGTAAGATAATTGTAATTTCTATTTAAATAAATACTGTGTATTTAAGTGACCAAAGGAGGTACAGGTTCAGTAAATCTCTGATATAGGTGACATGAAAAAGCATTATCAATGAAAACAGCAGCAGTGAAATCAGGAGGTTTTCAAAAATGCATCTCATGTAGACCTCGAGAAGTTTGGCATCACCCTAAAATATTATAGCATAAGCACTTCATGAAAAGTATAAAAAAAAGTCACAAATGGATAGAAATAAGTATTTTCCATATTTTTGGTGGACTTTAAAATACCGGTTGTCCCATATGAACATGCAGCCTTCTTAAAGGTGTCCCGGGGGGAAAAGGTGCTTGATCTCCTGTGGCCAGAAGGGAAAACTTCTGCTGGTTGGTGATAGATTTTATATGGTGACATCAATATTTGTGACAGTTGGTACGTTTCACAATATGTTTAGAGACATCAGTCACTATGACAGTTGACTGGCAGCCGCTGTCAGAATACAAAGGATACAGCAGGGGATTCCGCTATCAATGCTCGTAAGCATTGATGGGGGAAACTGTTCTAGTTCTTCCTTCGGCTTGCGGGTTGAATGAAAAAAAATAGAACCGTGCATGCCCGGCTATAGCCTGATGGACCTGTGTGCTTCTTAGCCTGATTAACCAATATAACTGGAAGACAGATGAGCCAAGGAATATACACTATGTAGCACACCCTTTACCATATGTATATTTATCTTTTGAATGAATTATAAAAAAAATCTTAAAATATATATAAATCCAATCACTTAACTCTCATATAAGCTGAAACATTTTAATGTAATTTGCTCAGGCATTGTCAATATCGTTAAACCCTTCATTAAAATGATAACTGGTGATCCTGCCACAAAGGTTCTCCTCTAGTCACTTTCTATTACAGGGTGTCAATTCTCTGTTCCCATCTCCCATTCCTGCATTGTCACACAAATCTTTTGGTGTACACAACAAGTGGCCACCCATTTCAATACATATTTATGCAGGTGTGGTCCTCTTTTGTCACCATCCGGAAACCCACCCTGAGAAATACCACCGCTGGAGTGCACGTAGACAGGAACTGGCTGCATGAGATCAGCAAACGAGGACAGCAAATGGGGAAACAAAGTATTTTATTAAGAAAACCCATGGTGGTTGTCTATGATACACAACGCTTTAGCAAACTGAATGTCATCCAGTTATGGCTTATGTCTGCTTTAAGCCAACAGGTATAAAAAAAGAAAGTAAATCAGGCAGAACTTCAGTTGTGGGATCTCAGACGCTTCTATTCCGTTCATCATTTGATGATTTGGTTCATTAAATATATCTTTTTTTTTTCCTATACAGAATGAAGAATTATTAAAGGGAAGCTCAGTGCAATATAGTGAAGAAGGACTTGGTGGGGACATCTCTAAACACAGGCAGTGCCTGTTATCTTTAGGATGACACTAGCGAGCCTGAAATAACCCAACAGCAGAATGTAATTTCCACCGTCACTCGCAACCGGCCCAGATGCATTAGACGTAAGGTGCTTATGTTGTGCAAAGGACCAACTTGCTGTTAACTCATCAATAACTCTTTACCTAACTGGATGCTGTAAAAGCACAACATTTCTAAAGCAGAACTCTGGCCAAGTAAAAAAAAAATCTTATTGTCTCCCCGCTGCTATTCAGTTATCTGCAGCTTTATTTAA
This sequence comes from Nanorana parkeri, assembly GCF_000935625.1. Classification (NCBI taxonomy): domain Eukaryota; kingdom Metazoa; phylum Chordata; class Amphibia; order Anura; family Dicroglossidae; genus Nanorana; species Nanorana parkeri. Next base: position 139,452 of record NW_017307187.1, read on the forward strand.
AAAAAGATTCAAACACAAAGTAACATGTGAGTTAACTATGTAGATAAATAGATAGATAGATAGATAGATAGATAGATAGATAGATAGATAGATAGATACAAAGATTAGAAAGATAGATAGATATAGAAAGAAAACTCATCTAATGACTAATTGAACTGTAATGTTTTCAAATATAGATTTTACATGGTATCTCACTTTAAAAGAAAAAAGATAGAGAGATAGAAAGAAAGAAAAAAAGATAGAAATAAAGAAAGATGATAGATGGATGGATGGATAGATAGATAGATAGATAGATAGATAGATAGATAGATAGATAGATAGATAGATAGATAGATAAACTCATCGAATGCTTAATTTTACTGTACTGTAAATATTTTACATTGTATCTCACTTTAAAAGATAGATAGATAGATAGATAGATAGATAGATAGATAGATAGATAGATAGATAGATAGATAGATAATAAATAGGTAGATAGATAAATAGATAGATAGATAGATAGATAGATAGATAGATAGATAAACTCATCGAATGCTTAATTTTACTGTACTGTAAATATTTTACATTGTATCTCACTTTAAAAGATAGATAGATAGATAGATAGATAGATAGATAGATAGATAGATAGATAGATAGATAGATAGATAATAAATAGGTAGATAGATAAATAGATAGATAGATAGATAGATAGATAGATAGATAGATAATTAGATACATACATACATATAAAGATTAGAAAGAGAACTCATTCAATGACTAATTGGACAGTACCATTTTCAAATATAGATTTTACATTGTATCACACTTTAAAAGAAAACAAAGATAGATAGATAGATAGATAGATAGATAGATAGATAGATAGATAGATAGATAGATAGATAGATAGATAGATAGATAGATAGATAGAATATAGAGATAGATAGATAGATAGATAGATAGATAGATAGATAGATAATAATTTGTGAGATGATTGTAGACTTCGGTTCTCATAGTTTCAGATTCATCATTAGAAACGTTCAGTACACGTCTTGTTCAGTGATACCTGAAGCATCTTCGGTTCTCTATTTCGGAGGAAGTGAAAGTCAGCGAGGCTGCAGGTGGAAGAGGTGAAGCGTGAGGAAGTTTCATTTTTATGACTAAACTCTAAGTAAGATAGAAGGTTCACCCTACAGATGTGACATGGTGTGATCAGGAACCTATTATCAGAGGCATCATTAATATTGTCATAGATTGAGCCCAGTTGATGTCTAGTTGGTCAGATGAATGTGGCCAATGTTGGTACAATGTTAAACCAAGTCCGGTAAGAGTTAATAACATGCATTTGTCTACCCAGATGGTGAAGACCATAATGTTTATTATTCTATGGAATGATATAACAGAGAGTATTAGGGCCTGTGTTGACAAGTTTTTGTTCACTTTAAGCTAGTTTTGCATTTATATACAAGTCCATGGGAATGGAAAACCCACTTGGAGCAGGTCTAATGCAGCTTGGAAGGAGGTCAATGGAGGTCAAATGCACCTGTCAATGAATTCTGAATTATCTCAGAATCTTCTCAAACTGATATCAGGACTCTGCCATCAGTGCAACCATAAAGGCACGTACTTACCTTACTCCAAAGTCCCAACACAACAGGTTCTGGTCCGCTTCTCTCCAGCATTACAATGTAGGTAGTGGTAGCTTTTCCTGCACTGTATGTTATTATTCATTGTGAGGGGCAGTGACAAGACTGGTCAGAGATTGGAGCGACCAATAATCACAAGCGGTTCCAGCGCAGTGGAAGACTGTGGAGCCGTGAATTGAGGTAAGTATTACTCTAGGCTCAATTAACAGAGCTTTAACACAAGGTCAGTGCACTCTAATTTAGTTATGTGTCATTTCAAATCTTATTGGAGCTGAAAATAGCTGTCACTGTGTTAAAAATAAGGATACTTATCCTGCTGTATAAGCTTTACGAACTTAACCTTATGTGATATATCATCCCCTAGATCAGTGCTCTTCAAACAGTGTCCTAAGGGTCGAATGCGACCCTTTGCTTGCCTTTGACTGGCCCTTGAGACATTATTCCTCCCACCTAAACCAACAATGGGGCACTATTCTATTCACACATACCTATGATGGAGCACTATTCTTTCCATGGACACTAACGATGAGGTGCTATTCCCCCCACTAATACCAATGATGGGGCACTATTCCTTCCACTTACACTGATCACGGGGATCTATTCCTTCCACTGACTTCAGTGATGGGGCACTATTTCTTCCACTGACACCAGTGATGGAGCATTTTTCCTTCCACTGACTTCAGTGATAGGGCACTATTACTTGCACTGACACCAGTGATGGGGCACTATTCCTTGGACTGACACCAGTGATAGGGCACTTTTCCTTCCACTGACACCAGTGATAGGACACTATTTCTTCCACTGACTCCAGTGATGGGGCATTTTTCCTTCCACTGATACCAGTGATGGGAACTATTCCTTCCACTGACTCCAGTGATAGGGCACTATTCCATCGACTGACTCCAGTGATGGGGCACTATTCCTTCCACTGACACCAGTGATGGGGCATTATTCCTTGCACTGACACCATTAATAGGGCACTATTCCTTCCACTGACACCAGTGATAGGGCACTATTCCTTCCACTGACTCCAGTGATAGGGCACTATTCCTTCCACTGACACCAGTGATGGGGCACTATTCCTTCCACTGATACCAGTGATGGGGCACTATTCCTTCCACTGACACCAGTGATAGGGCACTATTCATTCCACTGACACCAGTGATAGGGCACTATTTCTTCCACTGACACCAGTGATGGGGCACTATTCCTTCCACTGACACCAGTGATGGGGCATTTTTCCTTCCACTGACACCAGTGATGGGGCACTATTCCTTCCACTTACACCAATTACGGGGCACTATTGCTCCCACTGATGCCAAAGATAGAGCACTATTCCTAATACTAATGCCAACAATTGGACACTATTCCTTCCACTGGGGACATTATTAGTACACCCACTAACCACAAGCACTAGGTTTTTTTTTTTAATCCCACTGCTCACCAAGCCTGGGACATTGTTTACTTCACAGATCCCGGGGCTTATTCTACTTCCACAGGCCACAGCCCCCCTAAGGTCTGAAGGTCAGTAAATTGCCCCTTTTTTTTTAGAAAGTGTGAGGACCCCTGCCATAGATAAACAAGCACTTAATTCTTTATCTGCTGTGGGGGGGGGGGGGGGGGGAAAAATGTAAGATTTTAAGAACAGAGTTTGGATTTAACTTTCCTAAGAGTATTCTCATATAAAAGTTTTATCTGCTGGTGGGTTTTTTGATGGTTTTTGGTTTTAGAGTGGAAAAAAGGAAATTTTCCAGGAGGAAACTTTAAACAAAATATAACACTACCCCCTCATATTGATGTCTTTGTTATTGTGGAGACTATTTTAAATGTAATTCCTTTTTGTGGGAAACCCAGGAAATACAGAAGAGTGGGCAACAACATGGACACGTCAATAAAAACTCAACTGAGGTTCTAACCCTTTGCAACTGTATAAAACAAAAAAACAAAAGTTTGTCTGGAACTGGGCTTTGAAACACAGCTCCAATTTTTAAAAGAAATTAAAACTATTGCCCATCAGCTATTAAAAAAAACATGCTGCAATACTCACCTCTGGCATCCAGTATTGGTCTGCAAGCTTCAATCCACTTTCTTTGAGCCCAGGGCATCATGGACACAGCCCCATCAGAGGAACACAGGAGAGCTTGTGACCTCACCAGACTGGCCTAAAGACTGCAGGAGCAATGGTACATATTTATTATTTTTTTTAAAAGCAACAGGGGCCTTAGGTATGAGGAGAGACAGACACAAAATTGAACAGGAATTTAAAAATTGAGGTGGGAATACAGAACACTGTGAATGCAGGAGTATGAGGTCAGTGTTTGGTTGTGTCTTTTACCACCACCAGCCAATCACCCTTTATAGATCAACTCTGAAATGGAATAATGCGTATGAATTTAAGCAAGAATAGCAGCTGAGATAAACAGAGCTCTGTAAATCTGGGAGTATAACCAACAAAAGGCTCAATTCACAAAGCAAGTATATTTTTTTCTTACTTACTTTTATTACTAGAGGTTCACCGAAATAAAAATGTAAAAACCGAAATGAAGAAAAAATGTCAGGCCGAAACCGAAAATGTTTTTTTTTTCAAACTTTTTCAAATTTTTTAAAATATTGTATTTTTATTTATTTTTTAATAATCGTTTAAGGTTTTATATTTTATTATTATTTATTTATTTTAATTAAATATTTTTATTGTTTACTTTATTGTTGGGAGCTTCGGGTTAATATTAGGCGTTTAAACAGACCCCTGATATTTCCCTTTTAAAATAGAAAAAAGGATTGAGAACAATCCTGAATCTATTTTTCTGCATCCCCTGTTATAAATTAACAGGAAGCCTCTATACTGAGTGTTCCTGTTCATTCATAACTTGTGGAGATAGCATGTTTACCATGTCCACAATCATGAATGAACAGGAAGTGATGTAGATCACTTCCCATTCGTGCATAATTGAGGACACAGTAAACATACCATGTCCTCAATTATTTACAAACACTCAGCGTTCACTGATTGCTGAGTTTTTGTACCCGCTCTCCATCCTGAATCGACTGTCACAGGAGGCTGAGCGTGCTGTGTGGGGAGGAGAGCTCGACAGCTGACTCCTATCCCGCACTGCCGGCTGGCCTCCTGTGACAGCTGCTCTCCCGATCTGTCACAGGAGGCTGAACGATGCGCGGAGGAGAGACGCCAACTGCTCACATCACTCTCCCCCCTCCTGCACTGGTCGGCCTCCTGTAACAGTTCCAAAATAACGATAGATCTGTGATTTCTCTCCTCCATGCATAGATCCATCGCTATTTCGGCCAAAAAATTGCACTTTCTGCATTTTGCCAAAAGTGCAATTTTCGCCCGATATGTTTAGGTGGCCGAAATTTCGGTGCATCCCTAATTATTAAAGGTATTTTATAAAGCACTGACAATTTATCACCACTTTTGAATAATGTACATTTTCATCAGTCCCTGCCCTCAATGAACTTACAATCTAAGGTCCCTATCATACAGGCATACATGCACATACTAGGGCCAATTTAAAAAAAGAGCCAATTAGCCTACCAGCATGTCAATAGAGTGTGAGAGGAAACCGGAGTACATAGAGGAAACCTGCACAATCACAATGAGAACATACTAACTGCATGCAGGTTTACTTGCTTTAGGATCTTTATTGTCAATACATTGTCAGTGATTATCAGCTGAGTCCATTATTGGCTAATTCTGCAAGACTTCCCCCTGTATAAAACTGCCCTCCTAAAATATAATTCCTCTCTCCATGCTGCCAAACAGACTTATTTTGTCACTCTCATTAACACACTCTCATCCAAACCTCGTCAACTCTTTTCTACCTTCAAGTCTCTACTATGTCCTCCACCACCTCCACCCACAAACTCACTCACTGCCCAGGGCATTGCCATTCATTTCAAAAACCAAATAGATACCATTCGGGATCAGATCACCACTGTGCAATCAACTTCCCCTATTAATGTACCAGACCCGCCATCACACTTGTTACGTTCCTCTTTTTACCCTGTCACCACAGAGGAGGTTACAAAGCTTCTCTCTGACACCCACCTCAACACTTGCCCCCTAGTCCCTGTTCCCTCAAAACTACTTCGGACACCCTATTGCTCTATCCTACTCTATCTTACTCACATTTTCAATCTTTCACTCTCTACAGGCATCTTTCCTTCCCCTCTGAAACATGCACTAGACACCCCAAAAAACCCTCACTGGACCCTACCAACCTCAATAATTTCAGACCTATCTCCTTACTCCCATTCACTTCTAAACTACTAGAACGCCTTATCTACAACAGCCTGAGTCGCCACCTCACTAATAACAACCTTTTGGACCCGTTTCAGTCCGGCTTTCGCCCCATACACTCCACTGAAACCGCCCTCCTAAAACTCACCAATGACCTAATAACAGCTAAAACTAATGGCCACTACTCCTTACTCTTGCTATTCGACCTTTCTGCTGCTTTTGACACTGTTGACCACCCACTGCTCCTCAAAAAACTCCACTCGCTTGGCCTACAAGACTCTGCTCTCTCATGGTTCTCCTCCTACCTAGCTATGCGCTCCTTTAGTGTCACTTACCAATCTAATTCCTCACCTCCTCTTCCTCTTTCTGTAGGGGTCCCCCAAGGCTCTGTCCTTGGACCCCTCCTCTTCTCCATCTACACTTCCTCCCTTGGTCAGTTAATAACCTCACATGGCTTCCAATACCATCTCTATGCAGATGACACTCAAATTTATCTCTCCACTCCACAACTCTCCCCCTCAGTGTCCTTGCGTGTCACTAATCTACTAACTGACATATCAGCCTGGATGTCACAACACTTCTTAAAGCTCAATCTTTCAAAAACTGAGCTCTTGATATTTCCTCTCGCCCGTGCACCTTCCCCCAACATTTCGGTTGAGATTGATAACACAAATATCCATCCCTATTATTATATAAATCCTATTATCCTATAAATACTATTATATAAATCCTATGTAATAATAATAATAATTCTGCGTTCGACGTTTGTTAGCTCGCTTTCCGTCTACTACCAGTGATCATCAATGTGATCATCATCAGCAGCCCTGACTGCAAGAATAGTATTCAAACAAATGGTATAAATTATGTTTATTTGTGTAATTTTGGCATTTCCCTTGCTACAAAAAAAAAAAAATGGTTATGGAGGAATGATATAGCCACTTATTTAGAACACAAATATACTGCGTGTACATTTGTAGATGCTGGTGATTTATTAGCCGTGTCTTCATACTTATTGCAGCTAGTACGAGGGCTTCGAAAACCTTTATATGTTCATTGTTGAAGTATCCAAGACTTGTAAGAAGCCAGGGGCTGACTTAGATGGACAAGTTTAACCTATAATTAAAATATCACTTTTGGGTGAACTGAAGCTTTATGGAAAAGCATTGTCCGTATGTAGGCCAAGGTAATGCTACAAGCAGGACCTAACCCTTGTACAGGCAGTAGGTCAGAGCTAGTGGAAGCAAATGGGTGCCAGGGTTCTATTTGGATTAGGTCATACAGTTGCCTAGTATATAGCTACTTTGTGTTGCCTTGGTTGTCTGCTGAAAGTCTCTGCTAAAGTTTATGGATATCTTAAGCCATTTAAATCATTGGTCAACCTTCAAATCTCAGCAGTATCAAGCTGCTATCATCTAATGTTTGTAATTCTTAAAAATAAAATTGTTATTCATAGAGCATTCTTTTTAGAGACCCTCTCTCTTTCTCGAAACCCTCAGGTCTCTGCAACAGAAGACAAAGTATATTCTCATCTCTGGTGGCACGTGCCTCCTGCCTCTCTTCTAGGACTGAAGCCTCCATTTGACTTTTCAGCATTCAACTTTTCCAGAACTGTTGATTACTGCATCCATGCTGAACGCTGGTTCCTTCCTCCAACCTCGCTGCTGTATACTGTAGTGATGTAGGGGTCGGAGGATTGAACCACAGTGTGCGTTGGTGTGCACAGGCAATTAACACTCCTGGAAAAGTCTGACGGAGGTTACAGCCCTGGAAGGGATTGGAGACCTGAACCATCTAAGTGGTTAGTATACTCTGTTTTCTATTGCAGGGACCTGACAGTTTATAATATTTAGAGACTCTCTTTAATATAAACTGCTAGATAAAATATACTGAAAATATAATTACCATTTATGGAAATGATCAATTCACATATTGATTAAAATAAAGGTTAGCTAGATACAATACATTTAATAATAATGTCATACCAGGGACATGTGCCCCCAGAATAATCTAATCCAATGTGACCTTACCCAAAAGATACCAACAAAAAAAGTGTTTCTGTAATTGCGACTTCTTGATTCATAAAACATTTTAAACCTTATAAAAGTTGAACACGTAAGACTACAGAAACACGTCTTGCACTGGTATAGTAAGAACACAGAGCACACAGATAAATTGAAGATTCAGAATCATAAAGAGAGGTGGATTATTCAGCATAGTTTCAGAACATCTGTTTTTTTATATTTAGACTTCAGTTCCAGTAATGATTACACGCGTCCCCACAGTTCAAAGCTCTGTTGTTATTCAGAACTATTTCAGGGTTTTTCCTTCAATGTTGAATGATTATTTTAATTAAAAAATGAGTAAATAAACAATACACGAGCACATGCATTTGTAAGCACATTACTTTGTTAATGTGTATCTATGTTGTATATACAGTACATATACATATTAATTTTATTGTGTAACTATAGGTAAAATAAAACATGACATACTATATTATGATGCAGTCTGTCCCTAGCATTCATACCTTTTGATACTGCCAGCTGATCTCATATTTCTTTTTTACTTCCTCTAACAGGGTGACAACACCATTCATTCTGCAATGAAACAGCACAGCAGCATTGTTACCTTGTGGGCAGGGTAGTCTTTCATGGACATTTTAAATGGATGTTGAGTAAGTGACAAATAGAGATGAGGTTTGGCCTGTTGTGAACCCAGTTCACCCAAGCCTGCTAAGAACTGAAACCCCTGACTGCAAACCCCTCCTCCTGACCCAATCTGTGGTAGCAGTTGCGACGGGGGCATTCCCCATCACCTATGTGATATATAGCAGTGGAACAAGGATTGCACCTTCCCACAACTGATTGGACCGGAAGGAGAGGGTGGCTGTCAAAGTTTACAGTGAGCTTGGGCAAACGCATGCAAACTCAGTTTGTACCAAGTCCAGTAAATCCAGTCTTATCACTAGTGACAAACAAATAAGAGCCCAGCTCTAGGTAGCACCTACTGCAAAAGCCATGGTGTCATGTTCCTCCAGTGGTCAGTGGATTCTTTGTAGCTGTAATGCATGCGGTAATTAAAGTGTACCTTCGCTCATAAAACAAAGTTCCTCTTGTTTGATCCTACCACCTTCCTTTCCCACAATTGCTGTTTTTTATAATAGTAAATGTCTAATAATAATTCCTAAATTTGGAATTTCCTGAATACTCGCCAAGATGAGGATGATATATGTCCAGCCACCTGTTGCCTTCTGGGATGTCAATGTCACCAATCGCAGGAGCCAGTTTCTGTGTATCAACACGAGACATGCCACGGGACTTTGCCAGGACCAAGCAGACTCATGGCATATCTACGCATGCTCAAGGTCCCGTATGCATGTGCAGGCAGCCACAGTTCTCTACCAGCCTATAGAACCTGGCAGGTTCCTTAGACTGGCAGTGAACTACAGCAGTCTGGGCATGCGCAGAGGAATCTTATTTCAAGATGGCAGTGCAGGAACAGGGCAGCGGGAGTAGAACTTCGGCTTCAAGAAAGACAATACTCAGAACTCTGACTGCCAACCCCTCCTCCTGACCCAATCTATGGCAAAAATTGTGGTGGGGGCATTCCCCACCACCTTTGTGATATATAGCAGTGGGACGAGGAATGCGCCTTCCCACAACTGATTGGATCGGAAGGAGAGGGTGGCTGTCAGAGTTAAGCTTGGGCAAACGCAGGAGGAGAACTTCGGCTTCAAGAAAGACAATACTAGACTCCATTGACTACTAAATATGTATTATTTTCAAACAGGAATAATTATAAGGGCTTGAAACATAATTTTAGGTAAGCAGGGTGAAGTTCCTCTTTATGGAGTCCAGATTAGAGAGAATGACATCTTCAAAATGGCAATATGGGGAGTTCAGAGCAGAGATGTAGAAAGATAGCAGATACAGAAAGATACAGAAAGATTGTAAGCTCTCACGGACAGGGTCCTCCTAACCATCTTGTCTTGAATTGTATTGTAACTGCAATGTCTTCCTGATATTGTAAAGTGCTGAGCAAACTGTTGGTGCTTTATTAATCCTGTATTATAATAATAATTTGTAATGGACACAGTAGTTGTAGGAGCTCAGGATTATGGGATGGATATATGACTGAAATTCAAGGAAACAGGCAAATGTGAAGTGAATGGCTCTGAGGGAAGGTGGATTTTAAAGTGGTGGTAAAAATAACTGAAACTCAGTCCTGCCGTTATGAATGATATGGTCTGTGTCTGCCTGCAAACTGATAAAAATCCAAAAAAACCATGTAACAGCTAGAAGTGCTGACCCATGTAAATGACTATTTGTAGCACAAGGAAACTCCCTTTGTGTTCCTGCTCAGTGGAGAGAGAAGGAACAGTCAGGTAGTACAGGTGTGTCCCAGCATCAGTTATGGCCGGTTGGTGAAGGTCGGTTGAGCCACTGATGATGATTCAGGTAGAATACAGGTGGGAGATGATACTGAAGGCAACAGCTGTATGGAATCAGTTTAATTCTTCTACAGCTGGAAATGTAGAATGAGATCATCAACTGTATCACTAGGGACTGGAGCATGAAAAGACGTTATCAAGTAGTAATTGTTCAGCCACATATGAATCAGCTGCTAACGGGACAATATTATATAATGTTTATATTTCTTAGACATTTTAAAGAAAACCTTTACAGTCTATAAAGTTGTTTTGTTTTGGACAGTGTGAGGAAGGGAAAGGTCCTTTGTCCTGGTTGAGAAGATTGGCTCTCTGCTTGCCTGTTGACCACTATCAGCAAAACAGAAAATTATGGGAATTCCAAAATTTCCAAAAGAATTGCCACCAGAATAAGAGGTGCAGAAAAATCCTCCATTGATCACCTATCATTTTTAAAATAATGTGAACAATGGCATCCCCAGTATTTATCTCAGTAAGTTTACTTTAGGTCCAGCTACCAAGTCAGTAACTTCCAAGCTATGTAGAATTGTTTCATTATTACAACTATATAAGGGAACCATCCCTACTACAAAAGTTTAACTCTATGTGCCTCCTACCTATGCTGCTACAGCATTGTTTATACAGTACGTCATAGTCCATTGAGACCTATCTAGTCCAATAAATGCATTATGTGTATCCATGTACATTGCTCCTACTGTATAGTGAGATACTGCTCGTGAGATGTATACATACATCTCACGAGCAGGGCCCTCCTACCTCCTGTACTGAAATTGTATTGTCCTCCTCAGTTTTGTAAAGCGCTGTGCAAACTATTGGCGCTATATAAATCCTGTATAATAATAATAGCCCAATTCTTTTAATAGGCTACCAACACAACTGAAGACTGCACTGGCTTTTGCAACTCCATACACCAAAATGCTTGATATTGAGCTACCATGCCATGTGTTGGGATGCAAAGCAGATGCATTCAAGGTGCCTTGGTTTAGTGCACTGGGGTTCCATTTGAAATGAATAGCACTGCAACACACCAGTAATGCATGTTAGAATGTGGGTTAGTGTAACGCATGGCTCTAAATGGTTCCCAAACTTACGTCAATGTGCAGTCTTCACTGGGGACTTGTGAACAAAATTGCACTAATTCCTGGCATTGACAATGTGGATTAGGTATCTCTGGTTACCTGCAACGTAAAAGTGAGATTAAAGTCAAAAGGTTGTTAAGCTACTTTAAATGCCAATAAAAACACTTATAATGGATGGTGTTCCTTGATATTTAAAAGTTTAATCTTCCTGCAGAATCAGCTGGTCGCCTGAGCACTGGCCCTGATATCCTGTTATAGGGTGGCTCCTTTCCCTTCTAGGGTCCTATGGAGCCACCCTTGTATGTGCTAGTAAGCTGGGCGTGTCTCCACAACCACACAGGCATAGATGGGCAAATTACTCCCCTGCACCCTGCTCGTTCTTCCTCCATCCATTTGGTTGACCTGGATTCATTATTAAAAAATGAGTTTAAGAGTTTAATACCACATAGATGTATAGATGTATAGATACATTAGACCAAAGTGTGTGGTTCAGTGGTGTTGCTGGCTAGCTTGGGATCAGACATGGGCTTTTGCTTTCAAGAACAGTTATAATAATGCAGCAGTCTATCTGTAACAGTCTCCTGTAACTATGTTTAGCAGTCCTTTCAGACATAACTGACTTGCACCATGCAGCAGTTTGTTGCAACGTGACTTCGTTCTCATGTGCCAGGAAATGTAACAGCTACCTTGTAATGTGACAGTCTCTGGTAAAATCCCAGAAGCAAGTTTTAGGGCAGTGGAGATAAATTTACTGCGTTGGATCAGATGCGGATCAACAGAAACAGGAGTCCTAAAGGTGCCTATACACCTTACAATTATCTGCAGATTTTCTGTGGTCAGATGGAAAAAGTGCAACAGATTGGCCCAGGTGGAGATTACTCCATCCACACAGTTAAGTGTAGATGGAGGAATCTGTTTCCACCTTTTCCATCTGACCACAGAAAATCTGCAGATAATTGTAAGGTGTATGGCCACCTTTACATTCATCACCTTCAAACACCCTGCCCTCTGAGTAGGTCTGTGTTCAGTGCGTACAGTGACCATTGTGTGCCCAAATCTCGCACAGTCCACAGTCCAGCCATCGTGCATTTGTTGAGCGCGTACCTAGCTTAACATATGATGACAGCATGTGATTTGACTCCTGATCTAAGGAAAACTGTATTGCTACACATAACATACAAAAAATTTAATGGCACTAGTGGGTTGAGACATGAAGTTAGTACTGAAATCTACATGGCACCTGTCTATGACATCATCAAAAATGGCACTGCTGAACCAGACAAAATGATATGTGTTGTTACTTTGTCTCTATTTTTGGTTTTCTGTTTTGTTGTAAAAGTTCAATAAAAACAATCTAATTAAAAAAATGGCACTGCTGTGCAAGACACTTGCTCATCTGGGGGGCTAGCCCCTTGATGACCAGTCAGGATTGACCAGTAACCAAATTTCCTGTAGCTGAGTGTTGATGTGTAATAGAACACATTGAAGTGTGCACATGAGCACAAGTATGAACCAATCATTCTGCAACTCAACTTGCTGAGATGAGGCAGTTACAAGTACCTACATTAGTTCTCTGTGCCTTTATAGTTTGCATTGTGGGGGTCCTCAGCATTAAGAACAAGTGAACACTGTCTATTACTAAATTTTAATGCATCTCTAAGAAGAAATCAGACCATAAACATTAAAGTGACACTAAACTCAAGAGTTGGGTCCTAACTGAGCTAGGGAACAAAAGTAGCATCTACCTAGAACAAGGATGGCTGGAAGGAGTATGAGGTGATTTAATGCCGTTTGATGTCCAGCTGTCCTCCCCCCCCCTCAGTGTCACGATTGCAATTCAGACGATATTTGCTTTCCAGACTTGAATGCAAATATTTAAAAAATGCATATTTTTATATATATTTATTCTTAATTATGCATTTCTTTGTCCTTCCTTCTGGAGGATGGCTACTTTTGTTCCCCATGGTTCCTGTGTGTGTTCTAGTCACACTTCAGAAAGAAGGACAGTGCCAGCACCAATTCAGAGATGATTTGAGGATCTACAGCTGTGTGATGCACAAATAAGATACATTGTTGCTAATAGTTAAGGTACTGGAATGCATTTTTAAGAATGAACTCTTAGGTTTAGTTTCACTTCATGCATTTCAATTTTCATGTGTTACTTCAATAGGCATTATGCTGTGCACAGGGTCATCCCTATAATAAAGGGTTGCCTCAGGCAGCATCCTATTGGGTCACGTGGTGGGGTGGGTGTGCAGCAGGTGTGTCTGCTGCCCCCTTTCCGGCCAGAGCATCTCAGGTTACTAAGAGCTCCCAGCTCAGTTAGGACCTAGCTCACTGTGGCATCACTGGTTGCCAGGAGCTGAGCAGGTTACTCTGGCTGGCGTCCTGGTCCCACCCAGGTCCTGGCAGCCAGTGACGTCAGCGAGCTGGGCAGGACCCCCCGGAACATGCACCAAGAGCGACTAACTCCCCCCCAAACGTGCATCAAGTGCACCCACCCTCGGGCCATGAGAAGTTTAGGGATACCCTTGGTTGCATTTTACCATGTGTGTGTTAAGGGGCTGCCCCAGAAGGGCCAAAAAAACATACATGCACACACTGCAATGCACGCTTTACCATGCAGTGAGGTGGTTTTCAAGCAGGTACATGGCCTTAGTGTCTTGGCATGCCATTGAAAATGAATGCAGTGCAATCATGCAAGATTAATTGCTACTACATTCAACATATGTAGTTTACACCATAGGAGACATTTATTCTGTTTAATAATCAACTGCTACTCTTAGAAATTAAACATTAGTGGTTTTGGTAGCATTACTGAGCTATTAGAAATCTCTTTCTATAGCTCTTCTCTAACATTTAACCCAAGGGTTGGCAACATTTTCCACTTTTGGTGTCAATTTATAAGCATTTGATAATTGGCAGCCAATGAACAATTGCGCATCAGAGCCATATCCTTTATTTTAAATTTGTGTAACTTATAGTTGCACTGCTAATGGCAGGTTAAACATTAACACAGTTAAATGTTATATTAACAGGTGCGCACAAAAAGATGTTCAAATTGCTGTACTGAAGAGTAGATTGGACCTAATCAACAAACTTTACTAATTAGGTTTCAATAAGAAATAGCTAATGATTTTGTAGATATGCGACTATAGATCTTCCAGGTGCCACTGAAAATGGCTACATGTGCCAACCCTTAGCCTGATTCTTGCACTTAGCTCTCTGGTGCCCAGCCTATGATCTTGGGGAAGTACTGATCATATTACCAATGCCATGCTTCTCTTAGCAGCTGCAACTGGCATGGCAATCATGCTCAAGAAATCTTCCATAACTTACCCACAAACTTTGGCCCTGCCACTGAAACCCTACCTTCTTTACCCAACTAGTCACTGACCCAAAATAAGCATGCAGGACAGGACTTGTTAAACATGGTAGGTAATTACACCAGGCAGTTAAGACAGCTCCAGAATGACTGCCCTAGAGCCTACACCTTTAAAAACAAGTCATCAATTGAACTCCCTATATTTCCACCCTGGTTCACTTAAAGTGTAACTCCATTTTCTCAGTTGAATCTGGGAAAATGTAATTACCGTTACAATCTGACCCCCCTGTTTCCTTTCCGCGAACGCTCCTTCTCCTCCACCGGTGAGGGTGTACTATCCGTACCACGTACTGCAAGAAGGTCTTCACGTTGGTCAGCATGGACAGAAGTGCTTCTTATTAGTCAGCGCTGACCAATAAATGCTCACCTTTTGCAAGCAAAATTCAAAATCCAGAGCGCAGGACTGCACTAGACAGCAGTACGGGGTACAGATAGTACACCCACACTAGTGGAGGGGGAGGAAAAGGTAAGTACAGCAGGAGGGGGGAGAGGGGGCCACATTGGAGGAGTAATTCCATTTTCCCTGATTCACCTGGGAAAGTGGAATTACCCTTTAAAAACTAGAGTTTATATACATTTTTTTTTTTCTGTATCATTGCTTGTGTATACATAACACACAGTTATGTTGATCGATAACAATTTGTGGGGTATTGGAAGCATTTGGTCTATGGACTTAGACATTACGGATTCATTTTTTTATGGGGATATAAGATTTGGTAGATATAGCACTGGATCAGTTTTGGTGTTTGAATTATAATATATTACACCCAGTTCGGTTCTATCATGTATGTACACCTGGCTTTTTACATTTTTTTTTTTCCCCCTTTCTATAAAACAGAATTATACGTGTCACTGGCAATAGTACACATGGTTGCCCTAATGCTGAATAATTTGCATTAGAGAAGTGAAACAAACAGGTGTGTATGTGCTGGTCCGATGGTCTCAGGGTCCCTCCCTGACATCACACACTTAAAAACTTTTTTTTTTTTTTCTTTCTTTTCCATGCTAAAATTTATACATTAAAACAATATTGAGATATGAATTGAAAAATGAAAACCCAATAAAACACTATTTTATAAGCCCTTTATATTTTACAATACACATGGTCTATAGCTACACCCATGACTATGTAATATTTCATTTAGCTTGTCATGTATCACCAAATATGTTATAATCATCACCAGAGTTCCTACTTGGCAAGCAGATTTGGAGCATGAATATTCAATAAAAGATAAACAAGCATTGATTTAATAAAGGATTCATTCTGCAGAAAAACCTTTATAAAAAGAATTACTATTTTGTGCATTTTACATATCTGACACTTGCTCCAATAGTGATATTTTGTATTGTTTGGGAAAAGAACAAGATTTTACCTATAACCTGAAAGAAAAGTATATTTATAATTTTTACAGGCTTAGTCTAATGGAGTTTCCAAGTAGGACAGGCTACACCAGCCTACACACTGTCCAGCCAAGGTCAAGCTCTTCCTGGAGGATTTCAAGAATGTCACATGCGACAGGCATTATTCTTTATGTTCTGAATGTACTCTGAGCCTCTTCATAGTTGGTCATGCCTGGATCAGCTCTGGAGGAATGTTCCATGCAGGGTCTCATGTATGAAATCACTTATACTGGCATCTCCATTGAAAGGATACTGGCATCTCCATCGTGTAAGACCATTCTTAATTCACTAACAAACAAACCTACCATAATTATGTCCTTTAGTCATTACCCATATATCATGCACAACAAGGTTCCCTACTACTGCTGTGATCAGCAATCTAATTATGCGTTTAATGCAGAAGAGAAGAAGCTATACCATTGGTTCAAGTAAATTGGTCACACAGGTCGTAACTATAAGAGAGAACATTATATGTATATTGTGCACACAGGTCATGACCATAGGAGAGAATGTTAAATTGTAAATTGGTCATGACCATAGAGGAGAATGTTGTATGTACATTTCTGGTATATGCACATCACCGTCTTAAAAGAAAAATAAAAAAAAATACATCACAGGCAATTCCAAAATATTGTATGTTACAATGGCTTTGTGGTTAGTACTGATGACTTCTACTACTTTATTCCTTGGTTTAAATCAACAGCAATATTACATGCATGGAGTTTGTATGTTTACCCTCTCTTCGACTAGGGCTTCTCAACCCTTTTTCTGTCATGGCACTCATAAAAAGTAGGAAAAATCTGAAAGCACCCCAGACTAATATGTAATGGATTTTAAGAGGGGACCCAACATAAAAAACACAAAAAACTGTGGTTGCTCCCATTTCATCAAAGTCACCCCCTTCAAAATCAGAACCCCCCCACTCACCCTTACATCAGAACCCCTTTACACCTTTACATCAGAGTCCCCTTCTTCTTTAGAAACCCCCTCTCCTCACATCCAGAGCTCTTAAGCATGTGAATCCCCCTTTCATATTTGAAGACCCCTTTTACATCAGATTTCCCCTGTTATATTAGAGCCCTCCTTTCACATCAAGAGTCCTACCATCACACAATTTTGACACACTCCTGAAGAAGCCATAAGGCACTCCAGTGTACCCTTGTTGAGAAAGGCTGCCGTAGACTGATCTGGAACTACGGTGTGTTTATAATTATGGGGCATTAGTTCCGCTTGGTATAAATGGATATGAAATGTTTCAGTGTTCTCTGTAAAGCTATACTGGTGAAGTATAAATATAATGGATGGTAATAATGTCCATAAAGCTGTACGTCAGTAACTCAATCTGCTTTTCATAAGTTTGGTTGAGAAGAATGTCACCAGCACACCAATAAAACCTTTTAGCATCACCAAAAAGTTTTATTGAATAGTTTGTCAATAGAAAACAAAGTGCTTGCGTGACCTCGCAGGGTCCCTTATTCAGGCTCAACAGCGACCATTGATGATGAGCCTAATGGAGGGACCCTGCGAGGTCCCGACAGCGCTTGTTTTTCTATTGACAAACTGTTCTATAAAATGAACAATTGGTGACCCTAAAAGGATTTTAAGTGTGTTGGTGACATTTTTATCTACCAAAGTTATGTGATAGCGGCACCATCCGCAGTCATTTCAGCACCCATCCCTATCATTGGGATTTCTGGTAAGGAGTGTGACAAGTTCTTCTCTATAACCAATCTGCTTTTGAGTCTCACATTCCTTCCTTCCATAAGTTTGGGGACATAAAAATACCCGGGCTGCAGAATGTAGTGCTTCCCAGGACCCTGCAGGAAGGCACTATACTGCTATTATGGCCTCACAGACAACTGTGATGTTTTTGATCTAATGAATCAAGTGGAATGACTCACAGTGCATAAGAAATGAAACCACCATTGCATAAGTAACCATCTAAGAAGAGAAGAAAAAAAAAAAAAATCACAAAATAGACATGTTACTAATTCAGTCTTTTGTTCATTTATTTATTGTTAACTCAGAGTCATCTTAAATTGCATTGATAAAAACATATCAAGAAACATATATTCTCTAGTGGTCTTGACCTTGGTAACAGACTTATTTCAGAAAGGAATTTTCCACTGTTTTACAGGGTCTCCAAATTCAATAACTTCCCCAAAGCTGCTTCTGACCCTTCTTGGAAGAATATGGAGAGGTTACACTGGGTCCACTCCCACATTTTACCAGAAGGTGCAATATTATTTGTAGCAGCATCTACAGTTGAAAATGTTGCAGTGTATTGTTCTTTGAGGTATGCTTTAGCGTATAGCAAGGGATGAAGGAAATCTAAAAGGTGAGTTCCTAATTAAAAGGCAATTTCATACCCGACTTTTGAAGAAACATGCCTATAACCCAGAGAGCTTTCTTCAAAGCAAATGGTTGGAGCTGGTACATAAACAGTATGCACAGTGTTAGGCTACTGAAGCAAACCCATGCAGTTGCAAAAATTGTTTTAGAGACCCATTGTATATCCATGGCTGTGCTGCAGTACCAGACTTCAACATCAGGAGGAGAATTCTGTTACTACAAATCCCATTTTATTTATTGCAGTTCCTGGAAGCTGTGAAATGATGGTTGTGACAATACAGAGAGCTCACAAGCAGAGACAAAACTTCCAGTTCAATTTGCTTGTCTCTCTTGCCCAAAATCCCTACCTTCTAGCATTTTTTGTAACTTTACTTCTGCTTTAAAGAAATGCTAATTGACTGGCAACTCACAGGCATGCAAATCAGGAACCGACTTCACTTGCTGCACACTCGCTTTGGGCCAGTGATTCAGATAGCAATAAGATCAAAAGGACCGGCATGAAAGAAAAGCAACTAGTGGTCAGCAATGGTAGCCTATGTAAAGTATTTCTCTCATGGCAGGTTTACATTGTTTTTCCCCCCAAGAGGTGAAGATAACAGAGTGCCAATTGGAGAAATGACTGATTAGAAAATCAAGAACATAAACAATTAAAGCTGCTCAGGAAATTCAAGAGAAGTACTCCTTTAAAAACTTATAATAACTAAATTTCCAGTACCGTATAACAAAAGCAGTAACATAAGAGAGACTGCATTTAATGAGTGATGGTAACGCTCCCTACGGGGGTCCCACATGAGGCTTTTTTTAATGTCCAGTTCTTCTGTTAACTGATAATCATGAAGTACTAACATATTAAAACACTGGCCATCTCAGTGCTGCTGCCACCATCTTGGCCACAGGTGCACATCAAATCTTTGGTAATGGACTAGCAAACTCACATGGCACTAAAAGTAAAATATAAAAATAAGCAGAATACCAGAGTAAACAAGATATATCATCCGTGTAGCGGCATTGATCTTTATACAGTGGAAACTTAGTTATTTGGACGGCAACAAAAATAGCTGAGAGGAAGAACAGCTATTTATGAACTAGCAAAACAATGCGTGATCATCTGCTGCTCACAGCGTGTCTCTATTTATATGGCATTATTGAGAATTAATGCACGCTGCTTTTAAAGGCCAAGTTTACCTTTCAGACTTGGTTTCATGTTACTCCCTTAAGTGCACGCTATCATACAAGTGGTACCATGTGCCTGGTGCACTGTATTACCATTCATTCATATGGCACCCCAGCACACTTCCCACCGAGAACACCCCAGCACACTACTTTTTTGCAATGCACTGTATTGCGGCACCAAACGTTGTATTGCAACGCATGGCCATCTTGGGGTGCATTGAAGCCATTCAATGAATGCCAATGCAACCCACCAAGTGCAAAGTACTGCATCGCTGCGTGAGTTGTGCAAAAGCATGCGCTAAACATATGGCATCATGCGTCTAGGTATGAACCAGTCCTTAGGGAGTTGTAGTAGTAGTAGTAGTAGTAGTAGTAATAGTAATGAACTATATGTAAGTAGTAATGAAGAATGTTACCCGACAGGATCCTTTTACCTTTTTATACTTTTAAAAGAGCATCCCCCTTCCCAAAAATAAATGCAGTGACCCCAGAAGGGCTATAGCGGTTCTAGGTGAAGTCTACTTGGCCGAGTGTCTGCCTGGCTTCTTGTTTCTCTTGGAGGGTCCAGAAGTGATTCCTCCAAATGTTCCTGGCTATATTGCTGCCCATCTTGAAGTGCTGCATGCTTTCAGTCCTTGTACTGCATTCCCTATGTGATATTATAAAAAGGTCATATAGACAGAGAGCAGCAGCACAACAAAAGCAATACGGGCCTAACAATTCAAGTCCAGGGATCCCAACATGGCGTGTCCTTGATGGGTAAAAGAAACCATTTGGTGGCTTAACTATCTGGTGTGTACCACAAAAACTGAAATCTCAATTTTCATTAGACTGACCTGTAAAGAAGGTAAACTGCTGATTGGCTGGTTAGGGTACCGTTCCATATTATTAAATAAATCCACAGGTATTGATCAAACTCAATGGCACGGCTCATGAAACATGGTGAAAAGCCACTGAGATCCCTTATATATGCACAATTTAAATATATCATGGACACGTATCAGGATGAAAAGGCAAAAGTGTACTATAAAAATGCAATTTCATAACAAAAGAGAACAATGCACTGTAAGAAAAGAAAATATATATAGATCTGATTGGCACGGACAGATTAGTGGAAGAAGGCACAACTGTTGTGGAGTTAATGCACAGGCTTGTCACGGACGGACACTGTACCATCCTCCATGCCAAAGTAGACCCGTTCAGCCATGTTGATGAAGAGCCCAGTGTCCACCACACCTAGATGTAAAAAAGAAAAAGATTATAAATATATGTGAAATGATAAAAATGGAACAAGTCATCAATAAAAGAGCATTTGTACAGGTATTTGTTCTTTGACTAACACATCAATATATTTTCAGTGTCCAGGCCAACAGCAGTGGGACAGGTCCTAACTTCTTGCAATTGTCCCCAAAAGAAAAAAAAAAAAGATACTTTTTTTTTCCCCTTGCTGCACTCCTTACCGAAAGTCCCTTGTAATAGGAGGGTGCTCGCAGTGACTGCGGATAGTGTGGCGCAAAATATAGCAATGTCACTAGCACACTAAAGCCTTTTAGGAACATAAAATAAATGAACATTCTGCTATCCTAAAAGGCTTTGGTGTGCTGGTGACTTTTTTTTTTTTTTTTAAATGTAGAAAAACCTAAAACATCCAAATAAAAATGAACTACTGATTAATAAAAAGCCAAGCACCCTAGTAAAAAGACTCCTTAAAGAGACACTGTCCTCATTCAGAGCACTGCAACAGTGTCTTCACAAATGACCCCCCCCCTACAGCTGACACATGTTTTATCGCCTTACTAGTGCTTTCCCTCCTTTTGTTGCAGCCAGCACTAAAATCTCCAGTGTTGGCTGGTGCTGGACACTAACAGGGTTATTCACAAAAGGGTGAAGAGTTTGGAGAAGTCAGGAGAAGTGAACAATCTAGGTCAACATAGCTGATTTGAGATAATTCTCCAATTCAGCTATGTTGTCCTAGATTGTTCACCTCTCCTGCCTTCTCCAAACTCGTCACCCTTTTGTGAATAACCCTGTAAATGAAGCAGTGGCTTCACTACCTTGGTCATGTGACAGTGATCAGGTGTAGCTGCTAGACCCAAGCATTGTCAGAGGGGCAATGTCCCATGCAGCTTTAAACCTGGAATAACTAGTTATTGTCGCCAATGGTGATGGAGAAAGGAGCGGCAGGGGAGCTCTTGTTCAAGGGGAGTATAAGTGGGATAGAGGGGCTCCTTTCCCCAAATAAGCAAGGTGACAGTGTATCCTTAAGGCAAACCTGTGCTTTGCAATAGGTTTGCTCTAATACTCCATGCCAGCACTGGGTATGCTGGAGCATTTTGCAGAGCTTGCCCAATCGTCACACTGGGAGTCTATAGACCTGTGTGAGCTATGATTTCAGGGATTGCATCTTACGCAGCAATTTCCTTTCACTCATGGGAGTGAAGCAGCAGAGCAAAAGAAAAATAAACAATACAGTAAACATCTATGGATAAACCAGAGTTGTCTTTAAAGTACACCTGCCACCACCATAGCTACAAACTAGGCACCAGAAGATGCCCACTGACAACTATGACCTGCAGGTGACAGGTTTACGTTAATAAGGGCTTCATCCAGGATCAAACACTAAGGGGGTTATTCACAAAAGGGTGAAGAGTTTGGAGAAGGCCAGAGAAGTGAACAATCTAGGACAACATGAACTGGAAAGTGAGCTGAATTGGAGATTTCTTTCCAAATCAGCTATGTTGTCCTAGATGGTTCACTTCTCCTGCCTTCTCCAAACTCTTCTCCCTTTTGTAAATAACCTCCTCAGGTTATCATGTCTTTTTTTTCACCATCAATAGATTTTCATTAAATGTTTGTAAAAGAACTGGAGCAGAAGAACAAAAAGTTACATAGAACAATGAAAATATCAAATGTAGGACCAGGTAGGAACAAAACTATCAATAAGCATGCCAAAGAAAAAAGGTATCTTTTCAAAAAGTCCATCATGTCCTCTTTTATATGTATACTGTATCAGAAATGCTGGGCAAAAGTAGTGGGAAATGTGACTCTGTATTTTACCATAAACACTTAAAATACAAAAAAAATTATACATCTCGAGAATGTTCAACTTTTAGCAGCACCAATTACTACATGTGAATTTGGCTGAATCTGCTTTTGGCTCAGATCACATAGCGTACAAAGATTAGCATGACCTTGGGCAAACACTGTCGCAGGAAGCCTTTTTGGATTACATGAGGCCAAAATCTGGTACTTCCAAAAGGAACATGAAACAGGCACATAGCTACCCTTTGGGCTTATTTAAAACGAAGGCCTGCATTTCTGGAGAACATCATGCCTACTCTGTGCTTGGAGTCCTCCTTTAAATTCATATACTGACTCCAACATTGGACTTTAAATTTGTCCGCCTTTGTTCTTTATTCTATAGATACAAAAGCATTTCTCATTTAGCTTTCTACACATCAGCATGGTTGTTATGATGGGTTTAGTGCTTTCACAACCATTTCCATGAACGGCACATGTGCGAGGCAGTATGTGAATTAGTCAGAGAAACTGAGGAGGTTTCAGTTGGGTGGGGGGGGATGGAGAGGGCAGCCATCTTGGGAGTTGCACCTGCTCTTGTTAGACAGCCTGTAACCACAGGTTATGGAACGCTGATGTGTCCCAAGAATGTGCACTACGTGTCCTAATCTAGTATGAAGATTGTGAGAA
>NW_017307187.1:163879-177040 GCF_000935625.1 Nanorana parkeri
TTTTTTTAAATGCTTAGTGACGAAGCCAAAAATTTAAAAAAAAAAAAACATATTTAATGTATAACAAGTATTAAAAGCCGTATAAAAAAAAAAATACATGATTGTAGACATCCACACTTCCTTCCTTATGATGTACAAATTTGTTAACACCTCCAATAAAGGACTCCAAAACATGAATATAACATAATGAAAAATAAAGAGAAACCTTATAGTGTGTTTGTCACTTGGTTTAAAGTTGCTTCTTCTTTATGATCATTAGAATAGTTTACATTCAATGCATTTCGTACTTCAAGCACTTCTTCACGAATTCTGTTTATTAGAGGTAATCGGATCAGCAATCAATGTATTCCTGATTGGAATGCTGCACCCAAGACCTAGACTCAAGACTAGCACAAAGATCCCTGAATACGGTACCCTCCTCGTAGCCTTTCAGCACATTAAGTCCACCATTGTAGTAAAAAACTGATATGGCTGTAAAACATTTAAATTGTGGTCACTCCTGCCGCCGATCCTGACAATGGTCCATAGAATAGTTGGGGGGGGAGGGGAGGGAACAGTCTCACATTCCCGGTGGTGGTCTCATCAGTTAGCTCTGCAAGCCAGCTGATCATTAGATACCCCAGGAATGATTGACTGAGGATTTTTAATAACCACACACATGATGATTACTGCCCTATCTGGCCATCTTTCGAGTATGATCTAAACTGACCATAAATCTTACGATCTGATTGTATCATTCTTAAGGTCTACCAAAAACTATGTAGTAGAAGAGCCTGTCTTAATGGTCACAAATTGATCAGATTGTATAATTAGCCCCTTACTAGGTCTAGTTTGGTAAATGTAAAAGAGATTGCACAAAGATTGGCAGCTGAACAGCGATTACATACACGCACACACTAAGACCGATTTAGAAAGAAGACAATTTATTTTCCAGCAGGTCTTTAGTGTGTGGGAGGAAACTGGATTATCAGAAGGAAACTCACATAAAAACACAGGGAGAACATGCAAACTCCATGCAGGTAGTGTCCTGACTAGGAATCAAACCAAGGACCGAGCACTGCAAGGCAGAAAGTGCTAACCTCCAAGACACAGTTTTTATATTCTTCCCGAATTACCCAACATAAGGGACTCCAAAATCTGTTTGTTGAGCTGCATGCAGTCTGTTACCCTGGCTCTGAACACCATGACATTATTTATTTAGCCGTTTTTTGTTTGTTTAGAAACAAGGTTTTTCTATACTGGAAACACTCTACACCACCATCTAGCAACTCGGTTATTAAATCTCATATAAGGTTTAACATGGCTTTAAAAATTACTTCATGTGCAGCTTTTATTAAAGTAATACCCAGTAATCTGGACAGATCCCTACTCAGGGACTTCCTGTTATAAAACAACAATGCTTTCTGGTCTTCCAACTGAGCTCCTGCTCCAGCACCTTGCCACACTGGTTTCCGATGGAGATTACAAGTGGCACTTTACTCAATCATGGGCCATTGTTGTCATCAGGAAACCCACCCTGAGAAATGCCATGTAGCCGCCATTGCGCATGTAGACAGGAAGGGATTTGGGAAAGTTAAATATACCCACTGCCTCCTGACTCTGCACAGATCCTCAGATCAGCGAGTCGATTTACTTTTTGTGTTTTGCTTCTATCTGCCAATGACAATCAGCTCTAGTCTATGGATTATTTATAGCACTTCTGTGACTAATATATCTACTTGCAATACAATAATATTGGTGTTATTAGATCAATTGGGCTGTTCATAATATACGAGGGCTCATTTCAAAGGAGAGCAAGTGACAGCTAATGTAGGTTATTTTTATGCTTTTCTTCATTTGAAGGTAAATGCAGCAAGGTTCACTTTAATGCTTTTACCCAGTATGATATTACGTTCTATGCCTACCCTGTGACTTGGGCAGCCTTTCCTGCTACAATGGGTTTAATGGCAACCTGCTAGGATAGCCATAACATAGCTGATATAAGCTAAATTCAACCTGAACTCGATTTCACTATCGAGTTATTCATCCCCATCCTTTCTTCACAAACTACCCATTCACCTAGCTAAAACAAATCTACAGGAAGGGAGTTCAGACTTTAGTGACTGCATGCTTGTTCCAGGTCAATAAAGCTAGGGTTAGAACTGCTGTCCAGTAGGCAGTAAAGCTATGAACAGATGGCAGGTGGAGCTAGGGTCAGTATGGCTGCCCAGTAGGTTGAGAAGCTAGGATCAGAATGACTGCCAAGCAGGCAGTGGAACTAGATTAGGATTGCTATCCAGTAGGTAGTAGAGCAGCGGCCAGCATGGCTGCCCAGTAGGTAGTTAAGCCAGGATCAAGATGGCTGCCCAGTAGGTGGAGGATTTAGGATTTGGATGACTTCCCAGTAGGTAGCAAACCTGGGAAAAGAATGGCGACCCAGTAGGAAGTGGAGCTAGGAACAGGACGGCTGGAAAGTAGGTATTGGAGCTAGGCCAAGGATGCTGGTCAATAGGTATTGGAGTTAGGATCAGGATGGCTGCCCAGTAGGTAGTGGAGCTAGGATCAGGACGGCTGCCCAGTAGGCATTGGGGCTAGGATCAGGACGGATGCCCAGTAGGTAGCGGAGCTAGGATCAGGACGGCTGCCCAGTAGGTAGCGGAGCTAGGATCAGGACGGCTGCCCAGTAGGTAGCGGAGCTAGGATCAGGACGGCTGCCCAGTAGGTAGCGGAGCTAGGATCAGGACGGCTGCCCAGTAGGTAGCGGAGCTAGGATCAGGACGGCTGCCCAGTAGGTAGCGGAGCTAGGATCAGGACGGCTGCCCAGTAGGTAGCGGAGCTAGGATCAGGACGGCTGCCAAGTAGGTAGCGGAGCTAGGATCAGGACGGCTGCCCAGTAGGTAGCGGAGCTAGGATCAGGACGGCTGCCCAGTAGGTAGCGGAGCTAGGATCAGGACGGCTGCCCAGTAGGTAGCGGAGCTAGGATCAGGACGGCTGCCCAGTAGGTATCGGAGCTAGGTTTAGAAGGGCTGCCAAGTAGGTATCGGAGCTAGGGTCAGGAGGGCTGCCAAGTAGGTATCGGAGCTAGGATCAGGACGGCTGCCCAGTAGGCATTGGGGCTAGGATCAGGATGGATGCCCAGTAGGTAGCGGAGTTAGGATCAGGACGGCTGCCCAGTAGCTAGCGGAGCTAGGATTAGGACGGCTGCCCAGTAGGTATCGGAGCTAGGATCAGGACGGCTGCCCAGTAGGTAGCGGAGCTAGGATCAGGACGGCTGCCCAGTAGGTATCGGAGCTAGGATCAGGACGGAGGATCAGGACAGCTGCCCAGTAGGTAGCAGAGCTAGGATCAGGACGGCTGCCCAGTAGGTAGCGGAGCTAGGATCAGGACAGCTGCCCAGTAGGTAGCAGAGCTAGGATCAGGACGGCTGCCCAGTAGGTAGCGGAGCTAGGATCAGGACAGCTGCCCAGTAGGTAGCAGAGCTAGGATCAGGACGGCTGCCCAGTAGGTAGCGGAGCTAGGATCAGGACGGCTGCCAAGTATGTATTGGAGCTAGGATCAGGAGGCCTCCAGTAGGTAGCGGAGCTAGGATCAGGATGGCTGCCCAGTAAGTATTGGAGGTAGGATCAGGACGGCTGCCCAGTAGGTAGTGGAGCTAGGATCAGGACGGCTGCCAAGTAGGTATCGGAGCTAGGATCAGGAGGGCTGCCAAGTAGGTATCGGAGCTAGGATCAGGAGGGCTGCCAAGTAGGTATCGGAGCTAGGATCAGGACGGCTGCCCAGTAGGTATCGGAGCTAGGATCAGGACTTCTGCCCAGCAGGTAGTGGAGCTAGGATCAGGATGGCTGCCCAGTAGGTAGTGGAGCTAGGATCAGGACGGCTGCCCAGTAGGTATCGGAGCTAGGATCAGGAGGGCTGCCCAGTAGGTATCGGAGCTAGGATCAGGACGGCTGCCCAGCAGGTAGTGGAGCTAGGATCAGGACGGCTGCCCAGTAGGTAGTTGAGCTAGGATCAGGATGGCTGCCCAGTAGGTAGTTGAGCTAGGATCACAGGATGGTGCTCAGTGGGTAGTAAAGGCAGTGATAAAGATGGCAGACCAGTAGGAAGTCAGTATCCTTCATTTTAAAAACAAGTCAGCAAAGGCAGCTTGCATGATTTGATCCTTACAGGTTCACTTTCACTACTACTACTAAAAAAAAAAAAAAAAAAAAAAAAAAATTGAATATCTGTATTTGTGCTGATTTTTCACGACCTCAAAAAAGGTACAAAGGTGCAAATATGTAGGCAACCATTGACAAACCCGTAACATACTTTTGCCTGACCATCTTTGCTGATCTACTGCCTTCAAACACTATCTAAGGAACAGAACTGGAAGTATGCTGAACAGGAGTTCTGACTTCACTAGCAGCATACTTGTTCCAAGAACCAACTGAGAGAGCCAGGGAATTAGTCTTTTTTTTAGAAAGAGACCAGCTATGGCAGCCTGTATCATTTCTCTTGGTACACGTGTCCCTAATGACACTTTGTATGTAACCAACGACAGACATTTAGAAAAATCTGTGTAATAATGACAGTATGATGCTGCTACCCACAGGACACATGAGATATTACAAGCTCTAACACCTTACCTGGAATCATCTTGATGGCTATATTAACTGTATTCCAATCATGAACTCGGTCAAACTTCCAGTCTAGTAAAAAATTCCCATTATCCGTAACCACAGGACCCTGGATCATAGGGAAAAATAAATAATAAAGCAAATCAGCCAATATCTAAAAGTGTTAGAAACAGCTGCAGCTATTTATAGTGCCAATATAACATATAGCTCCTTATAGAATGCATAGATCAGTCTTTAGTTGTAATTAGTTCCTGCAGAGCTTACAGGCTGATGCAAGGTGTACTTAATGGTACAGTATTTAGGTAGAAGGCCATTAAGGTATCTGGACCCTAGACAAAGACCACCCAAAAGGAAACCCATTCAGGCAATGTAAGTACATGAAAAACTCCATGCAAACAGTGTCTCTGGTGCACCATAAACACAAGACCTTTACTAACCACTGAGCCACCATAGTCTATGCTTAGCATTGTTATAAGCCAAAGTTTTCAGTCTGTCCACGTCGATGTACTTACTAAACATACCAGAGAGGAATACATATATTAACTTAGTGGAATAAGATCAGGATGCATAGTTGTGACCAGGCATCTACTCCATTAGCCTGCCTTGGTTATATAAAAGATGTTTGGCCCTATTATAATATTCTAACAAGCCTCCCAAGATGGCTACCTCACCTGGTATCTAACCCAATACCACTTTGATAAGCATTCCATATCCCCAGGAAGAAAAGCACTTTAGAAATAATTAGGGATGCACCGATACTGGGTTTTCGGTATCGAGTACGAGTACCGATTTTGCTTTCGGTACTCAGCGATACAGAGAACCAATACCGGTGCTTCCGCTGGCATGAAGTCAGCTTCCCAGGCAATGACATGCCGCCCGGCTTCCCGATTGCCCAGGAAGCCGGCTCCATGTTCCCCTACAGCACTGCTGGTTAGAGAAAACCTTCCTCTGACCAGAAGTTCCGGTATCAGAGCATTTGGACGAGTACTCGCCCAAATACTCGGTATAGGCACCGATACTAGTATCGGTATCAATGCATCCCTAAAAATAATACTGAAAAGCAGATCTGCCTTGTTGATAGGCATCTAGGGAACCAGGCTGCCGACAGTACACGACACACATTTGCAAATATGAAGCATACAAAAAGGGACATTTATTAAAGGATATTAGCAACAGAACACCTGCAATCCTAAAATCAGGTTTGCTTTACTACTGTAGGTGAGATAAATTACCAGTCGAAACACACAGAATCAAGGACTGGTCGGGGGGGAAAGACTTTTACAATATAGGTATAGAAAAGTTACACATAAGATATTTGGATGTAAAATGCACATAACCAGGAACTGTAGCCACCAACAGAGCAAGTACAACTAAAAAAACCAAAGCTGGTGCAAGAGCACCATCTACAGGTCATGATAAGGTAATGCAAATTATTTTTTAGACTATCCAGAAGAAAAAATAGTACTCAGTTATGCCCATATTTTTTGTTCATTCATAGTTATTAATTTAAACGTTTTAGCAAACCATTTTCTTTAGATTTTGCAAATGAAGCCAACCACACACAGCTCAAATGTTGCCTGATTCGTGCCATGTGTCCCACCCGGCTTGACAAAACTTAATTTAAAATGCATAGAAACTGGGTGGAAAATTATTGGCCGAGCAGTAAGATGCCAATAATACGGATTCAGATATCCAGGCAGTCGCAGGTGTCACCACAATAAACATGATACAACAGCCTGCATTAAAGATTTTTTTCCATCCAAGCTGTTTGGAGTGTATGGCTAGTTTTAGTATTGTTGCTATTTAATACAGAAAGTAGCTCCTGAAAAAACATTAAGTGGTCTGCTTGACCACATTGATTAACCTGCAGTGAATGAAGATGGAAGCAACTAGCTTTTTGTCACTTCTGGTTTCAGAGCTATCTCTGGCTGTAAAGCACAGACTTAAATATTAAAATATATTGGGGGGAATTAATCAAAACTGGAGCAGACAAAAACTGTAGCAGTTGTGCATGGTGACCAATCAGCTTCTCTCTTTCATTTTCAAATCTTAACTGAACAAACTGAAGACAGAAGTTGATTGGTTACCCTGAGCAACTGCTCCAGTTTTGATAAATTCCCACCATTGAGTTTTAAATATAAAATATATATTTTTTGAAGCAACTTGTAGAAGGGAAGTATTCCAATATGGCACTTTGCGTTAATAGTTACCCCTCTGCACACCAACTGCCAAAAACCCAGACTGCCCTGTAATGCAAATTCCGACCAAGATTACATTCTGGTCGCTGACACTAGCCCCATCCTCTTACACCTATTGTGTTATTCTGCTGGCACATTATTTTAACGGACAGCCCTACTATCGAATAGTAATTCATAAAGATAAAAGAGGGCAGGAGGGCAGTAAGTACCAATTTAGGCATCACCACCCCCTGTAGGATCATTCTAAAAACAGCGTTCATTTGTGCCAAGTAGGCTGTGATGTCCATTGTTACTTACAGCCTTACTGACAGCCATCCTCAACTCCACCACACCACCAAACTTCTGTTCTATTGCTTTGGTCACGGGAACGTAAGCCATCGGAAGGACCTCTATGGGAATACCCTTCTTCCACTGGTCACCAAAATTCTTTGAGTCTTTCCTGTGTAAATACAAACATACTGAAAATTATATTTATACATACATACAGAAAGAGCAAGGGAAAGAAAAAGAAGAGCAAGGGAAGAGAAAGAAAAAGAACGCAAGGAAAAAAACGAGCTAGCGCGAGAAAAAAAAAGCGAACAAGAAAAAAAAAAAACGAGTACAAGAGCGTGAGAGATGGGGGGGGTGTTTGAGAGAGGGAGAGACTCTCGAGCATCACACATCTCTCTTCACCCTTCAGTCAGCCTATAAGATAAACATATGTTACTGATAACTGTACCTGTAATCTGCAATAACAATGAAGGACTTTGCACAACCAGCGACTATTTTTTCCTGTGCCAAACATCCCCTAAAAGGTTCAAGAATAAATAAAATCCATAAAAAAATAAATTAAGGGAGATTCCCCAGAAACAGGAAAAGCAAAATTAAAATCAAGGACAAGAAGAAATTGTGCTTTAATCGGAAATTTAAATCAGTTTAATCTCAGAATGTTTATACTACAAAGCAGATTCTTGTCACATTACTCGGCGCTGTTCAACCTCACTCTTGAACACCAATGTGGATGCAAAGTGTGGATAAAAGAAACAATCCCCTCTGGGTGATCTATGTACAATAAAAGAGTTCTACCTTTTGTGATTCTGAAGAAAAAGTGGTTTCTTT
Organism: Nanorana parkeri; assembly: GCF_000935625.1. NCBI lineage: Eukaryota > Metazoa > Chordata > Amphibia > Anura > Dicroglossidae > Nanorana > Nanorana parkeri. Next base: position 171,771 of record NW_017307187.1, read on the forward strand.
CGCCCTGTCCTTTGCAGACCGATTCCTGAATAGGAGGGTCTGGGTTTATTATAGTATCTCCCTTTACTTCCTGGAACTCTGGCACATGTGACCATGCACATCATCTCAGGGGAGGAAAATGCCTTTCCCTGAGATCTCGTGAGATTACAGATGAGATTTCCCAGCAATGCTCGGCTGATGTAACCTTTCCAGGATGCAACGCTTGGGCACATTACATCACTAATGCTCAAGACCAGAAGCGGAAAAACAATAAATTGTAAGAGAAAATTATGTTTTTTTAACTAATGAATGCAAGATGATTTCATATCCGCATGAAGAGCTGCATGGTGGGGTAATTTTTAGTGAAAGGGGGTAAAGGTCCGCTTTAACATATACTGCTACTCTTTGGGGTTGGTTTATAAATGTTCATTCGCGATTCTCACACAGCAAGTCAGAGTCCTGAGGATCTTCGGCTGGGACAGGAATTAGAAAATAAAGTACAGGGTGACTATTTATGAGTCTAGTATTTATTATCCACCCGTCTTTTTTCCAATTAAAGTGGAAAGTACAATTGGGCTTTAACAAGCATTATAGCCAGTCCTTCCCAAGAGTCCCTGGTGTGAAGGAATGCTTACTACTGCTCAGAGGTTGAATTCCCATTTATTAATATGTGCCTGTATTACATCGATACACAATACCTTTGTATTCAAAATAATAAAAACAGCATTTTTGCATGTTAGATTAATGGGAAACCCCAAAAAACACATCTATTCTGCAGCTTTGCACATTTTACAATGCATCTACACTGTGGAAGTGAACTATTCTAAATGCTTCTCTTTCATAATGCATGTATGTCTGAAACGCACAATGACACATAGGGGTCTATTTATAAACAAACAGACAGGGCCCCTCACACTGTCAATATCTGTGAACATTCGTTTTGGGGCAATAATGCCAAAAGCAATTGTTGTCATAATATTTTTCCCCAGTTCTTATGCACTGTTGTAATAACACATTATGGCCACTAGATGGAGCAGAGGAGCAAAAGGAAATAAACCCCATAATTATAATAGACCCCATATGACAGGTGTAGGGAAATTCTGGCCCTCCAGCTGTGGTGAAACTACAAATCCAATCATGCATCTGCCTCCGGGAGTCATGAGTGTGGCTGTCAAGAGTCTCACAATGCCTGATGGGATTTGTATTTACATTACGGCTGGAGGGTCTAAAACAACATTGATGCCATAATGCATGACAAATCCTATTTTCTAACTGTAGCAACCTTAATCAACCCAGAACTATTCCTATTAAATGCCTAAATTATTTATAAAAAAAAACCCTCATATATAATGTGTGTGTATATATATATATATATAAAAATTTAAAAAAAAAAGTAGGCCTTACCCTCCACCTTTAATGAGGTTGAGAACTGAATCAACTTCATCAGCACCATCAATAGCGACATCAAGCTGTGCGGGGGGGGCAGAAGAAAACAGAACAGCACATTAAAACACAGAAAAGTGTACACACAGCCCATAAGATTTAGATCAGGACAGTTGGCACCCATGAGTGTTTATTACAAAACTGACAGGTGTTATTAAACCTTCGTTTGGTGTGAATAGATGCACAAACCAACAAACAATAAACATTCAATATATTTTGTTTTGCTGCTGAATGCGATGCAATATTGTCGCCTTTTGGCCATTAGACAGAGTTGAGGAGCATAGGAAAAAAGCATCAGTCTTCTGTGCTCCTCAGCTCTATCTAGTGGCCATATCGCTTCACACAAAACAAACGTTCAGACAGATTCGTAGGATGAAGATCTCTGTAAAGTGGTTATAAAGCAAGATAATGAGTCAGAATGGCAGTAGGCAACTAGCATTTGCAGAATCAACTTGCAACCACATGAGAACATCATTTTAAAGTGTTTGGCCGACTCAGACTTGTGAGCGCAGTATAAAGGAGCAGCAAGTGGAACCATTGTGTAGCACTGCAATGGAATCTTGTAATGTATTTTCGCCTTGAAGCCAGGTTCAAACGACTTTGCAGACCAGATCTGGAATGCAGTACATTGCGTTTTGCCACATTTTTGATGCATTTCGAGGCTTTTTTTTTTTAGCTTAAAAAGGGCTTTCAGGTGCAGTCTTTCCATGCGTTATAGTGTATTCAGACCAAGAAAAAAAAGACCAGCAGTATTTTGTCTGGTTCAGAACGGACTGTGCTGGTGTGAACACAGCCCAGAAATACCATAGGGATATATTGGGGTGCTCTTTTGGTCTGGGAACAAATTATTCTGGTCTGGACATGATCCCAACATGGTGTGAACAAGCCCTTACTGTTAAATTTGAGAAACCCCCTCCCCACCATGTCATGTGTTCATTCATATACATATTGTTTTTATTTCGCTTATTATTAGTATTTATAGAGCGCTGACAATATACGCAGCACTTTGCAAAGGGCATATTCACATCAGTCCTTGCCCTCAAGGAGCTTACAAGCAGATAAGGGGACTGACTGGGGGAAATTTTTTTACGTGCATTACCAAACTATGCAACACCCAAGCCCTGAGATCTTAACCCCTTTTGTAAGGTCAGTAGTGCATAGCAATTGTTTACATCCGATAATGAGATCTATCACCGGAGTACAGACAGGGTCCATTATGTTAAACACAATTGCCCGGCCCGTTCATTAACAGGGAGAACTCAGAAGAATGTTTCAGTCCTGGAGTTTCCAGAGAAGAGCAATGTTTCTGCTATGGAAATGTGAACATGTAACAAATATAAAGACGACGTTATCCCAATTTGGCTGCAGAAGTGGAACTAGCCTTCAAAAGCTGGCCATATGCTGGTAGATTTTTCATACGGACACTCATGCAAAGTATTTCAGTACAATTTCTGATTATTCCATCAGAGATCCGACTAATAGCAGTCATGGTTGAAGATTTTAATTTGGTTTTAACATTTAATTTTGTAATGAATGGAGATTTCTGCGTGAAAAGTCACATTTACTATTGCAATTTCATTCGTTCGAGAAACATCTTCCATCCTGCCCCTTCAATATGTTTCATCACTACGGTTGCAATCAAATCACCACATTGACCCCATTAACTATTAGAAAGATTTTTAGCTAATGAAATTGTAATTGTGTATTCCCAACAACACCCAATACCCTCCAGCACCCATCGTTACCTCTGGGTGTCTCTCCAGATCTGTCAGGGTTAATCCATTCTGAAGGATCAGCTGACGTGCCTGCAAGTGGAAAAACAAAACCTTTACTTTCTACACTGGTGTGCTGTATAGAACATGTGAGAAAGACATGACCCGTGTGCAGAGATCACATGAACCTTTAAAGTGAGAATAAAAAGTAAAACCGTGTTTCATCTATTTCAAATGCTGATGAAATCACTAACAATGAATGCTGCTCCTTGATGCCTAAAAGTTTTAGTTCCCTGCAGAATCAGCTGTTCCCCTGATATCCCGTTTTAGGGTGGCTCCTTTCCCTTGCAGAGTGCTATGCAGCCACCCCTGTGTGTACTAGTAAGCTGTGTGTGTCTCCACAAACACACAGACCCAGCAAGGCAAGTCACTGCCCTCCTTGCCTTTCTTCCTTCCTCCAACAATTTACAAATGCGATTAGAAGACATCCATTTCAGGTAAAGACACTCAAGGTTCAAAACTCTTCCCATGTGTGGGAAGAGTCTGACCTGTCCAGGTCCCCAGCCACCAGGCTCTCCGTGTTTAGTCTGTAATTTAAATATCTCTTCATATGTTCGGCAAAATATAGTTCACAATGTGGTGGTTTTGACACGTTAGCATTGTGTGAAAATATGATGGGTTGGAATTCCTCAGATATGGAAACATTTTGTCAAGGTCAGGGAATAGTGGAGAAAATAAGAAATGTGAATGTAAATCATAGATAACCAACTGAAGTCCTGCAGGAAACCAGAACTCTGTTTTGTCCTTGAGCCATCACAAGAAAATAAGTTTCAACTCAAAACAACCCAGAACTAAAAATGTCATCTGTGAGACAAAATCCTGGAACTCCCCTTCAGTCTTGCAGTTGTAGCGGCTCCCCTCCTGGACTGAAATTGCTTCCTCTGATTTCACTGCACACTGCGAGCTTCTCGCAATGTGCATTAGAAGCTGCAGCAAGTCAGAGAGCCCGCCTGATTTCTTGGCTGGAGCACATGCAGCCATCATCTAGCTCTTCTCTCCCCAGCCTGACTGTCCCTGACCATCCCCTTTCACTCACTGGATTTCAGTTCTTTCAATTATAGAGGCTCAGCATCATACCATTAAATTAAACCATTGACATTTTTCAGTGGTATTTACATAATTATGTTGAAAACAATGACATGTGTTGTAGTACCATAAGACCTCATTCACACTGCCGTGCATATATGCACGTATTGTCCCATATGCAAATTAATGTCTCCATACACATAGCTGCGCATGGAGCCGTATATTTGCGTAGCGTAAAAATGCGCAAAAACAGAATGGAACCGAGATGCGTCCGTGCAGCGTATTTTACACGCATATTTGCATGCATATGCGCACGTAACCACGTACAGTTCATTAAAAATTCTATTCCGAATGATGCATTCTGGAATTGCATATAGTGCACAAACGCATATATACGGAATATACAATTTTGCTCTTGCGTTGTGTGTGAATGAGGCCTAACAGTTCGACATTTTGCTTGCATATTTTTTTTAATGATATATCACACACATATTTTCACATTTAAAACAGTTATTGAGCAGATGATACACTTGTGGTTAGTCAGGGTACCAGATTCATAATGATAGTTATATTAACCACAAGAAAAATGTCTGGTCTTTTGCAGTACTGTAATTAGTTACAGTATCCTTATTTATTTAAAGATTAAATTAAACCATTAATAAAAAATTTTTTAATGGCATTTAAATAAATATGTTTTGAACAATTACATGGTTTTGTGGTTTCCGTAAAAGTCCAGTATTTTTGCTTGTCGTTAAAACATTTAACCCCTTTTTAACACTGCCATATCCCTAATTAGTTTTAGCAAGCTCTTTTATTCCCTTCTTTCCATGGAAACTTTGTGCGGTTTTCGAACCTTCACTCATTTATGTTGATAGCACTGAATTAAAAAAAATAGTTTGTTCCAATAACATGATTCCAGTGGCCTTTCTAAAAAGGGACAATTGACAGAATACCTTTTGTAGCTAACCCCAAAATGTTTTTATTAGCTCCTTTATGTTGCCTGGATCCAAACGTTTAAAATGCATGTTCTTCAGTTTTTGTAGTGCCAAA
>NW_017307187.1:177301-226378 GCF_000935625.1 Nanorana parkeri
TGTATTTTGTGTAAGCAAAATTAAAAAGGGGGGGGGGGGGGGGGGGGGATTAGCGCACTTTGTCATTCCCACTTTGGGTGCCAGAGGACCTTGTCCTGGAGCTGCAGGTAAGGTTCATGGGACCCCAGAATGTGGGATCATCAGTAGAAAACTCCCATGGGATCCAGAACAGCTTGGACTTTTTACACTGCCTGGCAAAGAAAAGAAAAGAAAAGAAAAAAAAGTTGCACACTCAATTATTTCTTTGGACCGCCTTTAGCTTTGATTATGGCACGCATTCCTGGTGGCATCATTTTGATAAGCTTATCCAATGTCACAACATTTATTTCCATCCAGAGTTGCATTCATTTTTCACCAAGATCTTGTAGTGATGATGGGGAAGTTGGACCTCTGCGTAAAGTCTTCTCCAGCACATCCCAAAGATTCTCAATGGGGTTTAGGTCTGGACTCTGCGTTGGTCAATCCATGTGTGACAATGATGTCTCATGCTCCCTGAACCACTCTTTACAATCCGAGTCCGATGAATCCTGACATTGTCACCTTCGAATATGCCCAATGTGCCATCAGGGAAGAAAAAAAATCCATTGAGGGGAACACCTGGTCATTCAGTATATTCAGATAGGCAGCTGACCTCATTCTTTGGGGACATAACATTGCTGAGCCTAATGAAGCAACCCCAGATCATAACACTTATCCAATGGATTTGCTTGGCTTAAAGCCAGGTGGTGACTTTGCTGTTTTAAAAGGCAGTGTATTACAAGTCATTATGGAGAGGTAAGCAGATATATTATTTGATGGCCATCATCTTCCTCTTTAGGTTGCGTACAGGATATGTGTGTTTTTTTAAAAGGTGTGTTAGCTTCCCAGAATCTGGGATTTCTCCAGCTCTAATATACAAGATGATGTTACATTTTAATCCTAAATACAAGCAGACTGAATATAATATAATATTTAATAAGGTGTTCTACCTGGAAAGATGTCGGAACACAGAACACATGCAGGTTCTCATTCTTCACCCTTTCAGCTAAAATATAAAAAAAAGTTAACAACGTCACCCGTGTACAGACAGCAGTTATAAACATAAGATTATATAATATAAATAAAACAAACCTAATCGAAAATAGAAATGCACATTTTAAACCTAAAGTCTTTCAGGTTTTGGCAATTGTGCCGATTGTCAGCGCAGCTCACGCCATACATAGTTGACAAATCAAAGATGGCCACCAAAATTTCTTTCTGGCTTCGATCTGTACAGCTACGAAATTCTGTCATGCATAGTAGCCATGATGCACATTTAGCAAGGTGCCAACATTTAGGGGTCAGTTTTTGGTGGCTGCAGGAGAGTTAAACCACCTGCCATTTTCTTCCATTAGGTTCCACACTTATAATTATCAGTTTTGGGTGCACTTACCCTTGAAAATTACTTATGGAGTGAGTTGTAATTTTTCCTTTATCTGCATTGGGCTTATGTAATGGTGGCATTTTATATGCCAACACCGCTTTGAATGCACTCCGATTCAACTGTTTAACAGATCAGTCACTACATGTCTCATTTACCAAGGGAGTGACCCGGTTTTACATTCCTGCATTGTACACGCTCTACCAGCTACCAGATCTTTTACCTGGCCGGTTAGATTGCAGCTCCTAGAGAAAAAGTTTATGCTTAAAAAAGAGGAAGTCATGTTTTCAAATTAGATCATCTGAATTAAAACACCACCCTCCCCAATTTAAGGCAATTTTGTGCTTATATACCAAAAGTGTAACTCCATCCATTTACTTCAAGATATTAGTTATTGCCATCTTTGTCCCACTTGGGGAGATTTCCCTATACTTCCTATTGCAATGACCATCGTTTGAAGTGAGACATTTTTCCAGAAGTGGTCACAGACTGTATGAAAAATCACAAGTTTTTGGCACAGTGAGGAGAGTTTAAAATCTTTGGCAGGATCCAGAAGTTAGATTCACTTCAAATTATTTGTCAGCTGCAGTAACAGGAAACCTACTTAACAGCTTCATTGATGACAAAAAAAAATCTAATTTATGTGGATACTTAGTGACACTAAACTCAGGATTTAAAATTTAAAAAATGCAAGTACCTTAACTATTTAAAAAAATGTATCTTATTTGTGTATCACTGGGCTGTACATCCTCCAATCTCTGAATTGGTGCTGACACTGTCCTTCCTTCTGGAGGGTGGCTACTTTTGTACCCTATGGTCCCTGTGTGTGTTGTAAAGTAGTCATCGCTCCAAGCTCGCCCCCGTGATACACTACAATCTCAATACAAATTAGTAAACTAAACATAAGATTGTAGTCCCATCAGGGGAGTGAGCTTGGAGCGGTGACTACTTTACAACACACACAGGGACCATAGGGTACAAAAGTAGCCACCCTCCAGAAGGAAGGACAGTGTCAGCACCAATTCAGAGATGATTTGAGGATTTACAGCCGAGTGATACACAAATAAGAGACAAATTTTTGTTAATAGTAAAAAAAGTACTTGAATGCATTTTTAAGAACTTCTGAGTTTAGTATTATGGCAAATTCACCCTCTACGCAAGGTGTAACAATAGGCTTAGCAGACCATAAGTCTGCTCAGAGGCCTGGAGTTGGTGGGGAGAGCCCAGTTAAGAGGCAATTTAAAAAAATTAATCCTGTGTACATGTAAAACATAACATATCCACCGCTGTATTATTAAGGATTGCAGAGATTGCTGATTTATAACCTCCAGAGCTTGTGGTCATCCTGGCCAGCACTGAGACTAAACTCTGTATGCCTAAAGGTGCCCATACACCTTACAATTATCTGCAGATTTTCTGTGGTCAGATGGAAAAAGTGCAACAGATTGGCCCAGGTGGAGATTACTCCATCCACACAGTTAAGTGTAGATGGAGGAATCTGTTGCACCTTTTCTATCTGACCACAGAAAATCTGCAGATAATTGTAAGGTGTATGGGCATCTTAACACAGTCTTACTCAGGCAGTAAAAACCCCAGAGTGTCTCCTCCGCTAATCACCAGCAACTGTTTTTAGGTCTGTAACAAAACTCCACCGTTTAAACATGTTTGTATTAGGGTTACAAATTACGTGCAGAAATACTAACAATCATGTCATAATATAAAATATTTTGATGGTCATTATTATTGCTACTGCAACTGGTCTTTTCTTTGCCCATATAATGTTCTGTTGGGCCCTTTCTATTAAACACCAGGTGTCAATGAGCAGAAACACAGTTAAAGAAGAGACAAAAGCAGAGTAGGGATCTCCAAACCTTTCCATGAGGCCCCTGGTGTTTTATTATAGTTTGCATTTGGAATACGGAGTATGCCAAGCTTGATTGTAAAAGGTTGGATGGACCATTTCAACAGAAAAGCGTCCTTTGAGATTATTAAAAGCTGAACTCCAGGATAAGCACATATTACCCTATTACAAGATCCATCTGCATTCTTACTTAAATGTTGGTGAGCTTTGTGTATTTCTTCCAGATCCAGTGTAAAACTTTGCCACTGTGCAGGAACCTCCAGTAATAAAAAGACTGGTCACTGCTGCTCTCTCCCCTTATGCAGGGCATCTGGTCTGGTCTCTTCCCACTCCTGTACTTTTCTACAGGCAGCCTGTAGTAGGTGGAGCCTGTTGAAGCCCCCCCCCCAACCCAACCCCGCCCAGACTATGTAAAGTACAGTGCTGCTGTCACCGCTTCTTTAACAAGGTATTATCTGGGCATGCAAAGGCATTTGGTGCACAAAAAATGGATATCCTTTGTGCCTATTAAGAAATATATTTACATACACGTTTTAGTGCCCGGGGTTCACCTTTAAAGCATTATATATTCCTGCAATAAAGGCTATGAAGAAATAAAGAACAAACCTTAACATGATTGTCCACAGCAGCACATCCCGCCAGCCTCTTGGCCTCTTCCGTCATCCTGCAGATGGTAGTGAGCAGCCGACGCTGGATCATGCAGTTGTCACACGGGGATCTGACCGCACGTTGTCACAGCTTGCCTGGGGAGAGAGAACACATGAGAATGAGGAATACAGAAGTATGAACTCTTCCCTGTCCTCGTGTGCACTGATAACTCTTAGCTTCCTGTATTAGCATTGATCTGTTTATGCGAGTCAATGCTCGTGTTTGTATACACCCTTCTTCATAACAAGCGTACACTTGGCTGAGATTCCGATTGGACACCTCTACCCCGCTACTTGAAAGGCAGATATTTTAAAAAGGTGCTTCTGAAAAAAAAGTTAAGGGCAAGTCATTGCTTCTGATCTGCTTTTTCAGCCACATACAAATCAGTGTAAGGCTTGGTTCACACCTAGGCAAATCGAATATGCGCGTGTGTCGCACAATTCACGGTAAAAACCGTGCGACAAACGTGCGTTTCCGAGGGCTACTTGGCTGTATCCCAATGGAAACACGCGACAAAAATGCCCCAAAGAAGCTCCTGTACTTCTTTGGGCGTAGGACGTTTTGTAGCGCGTTCATATGGCCTGTAATACGCCCAGGTGTGAACCATACCCATAGGAAATAATGGGATTTTGGTATTTGAGCGCTTTGCAGAGCATCGAACGTGCTACAAAACGCCCAGGTGTGAACCGGGCCTAAAATGAAAAGCAGCTGAAAGCAACTTAGAAAGTAGCCAGATGCAATTTCAAACCAACCCCAAGCAACTCACAAGGCAAGTCAAAGAAGCATAAAAGCATTTCAAAAAACAAACGGTTACATCTCCTGGATCAACACTCCATAAGGTTTATTATAAAATCAGCCATGTTTTGATTTCAAAAATTAGAGTTAGGACCACACTACACAGAGAAGCCTTGACGAGGCGGTACGGCTTCAAAACATATTTTGCCCAAGATGTGCAACTAAAACCTGTTTTTAAAACGCATACTGTTAGACAGTCACATTTGTTTTATTGCAGGGTAGCTGGTAAGTGTGCTGGAAAACTTCTGGATTTTGCATTGATGTAAGCCCTTCCATGTGCACCTTGCTATTAAGGCTAGTTATAAATTGTGCGCTTGCCATTTATTTGTACCCTGTTGTGATCCCTGCCTAAGCAATGCCCTCCAGCGTGTTTCACCAAAGCTTAATTGTAGCGATCGAGCCCGGGTGGGTGAAAGGCTAGGCTCGAGCCCGGGTGGGTGAAAGGCGTTACGGTTAGTGGGTGGTGCTCAGACAAGCATTACAACATGGAGTTGTTGATTTTATAATAAACCTTTGCAGAGTGGAAGATACCAGAGATGCGATCGTTTGTTCCTTTGAAGTGTTTCTAGAGTCGAGACAAGCTTGTATGGTCAGCACCTGGTTTTCCAGGCTGTGTGAAATTCTATTCTCAGCGATGAGATGGTAATTTTACATTTCATTGGACTCAACGAAAAAAATAATGTCTCAGCGCTATTCTCCTTGTAACCAGCAGCTGTGCCAAAGCGAATTAACAATTATATATTAAGAAAGTGCACTGCACTCAATAAATAACAATCTACCCTATATACACACACATAATCATAAAAAAGTGGGAGCAATATGAAAAAAAATGATATCTATCTCTATCATGTAAAGTCCCAATGAATAAACAACTACTGTATAATGTTATAAACCTTTGGGGCAGATATACCAAAATTATTTCAATGCATAACAGACCCAAAAGGGAGCAAATAAGAGACATTCATTGTGAGAATTTGTTTTACTCTTTAATTACCCCATTTTGATAAATGTATGCTCATATAGTACACTGGAGCAAGTTCTCCTTGCTACAGCTTATAACCAACAGTCCACGTTTAGCAGGTGACCTCCTATATGCAGTAGAGAAGTCATCATGGGCTCAGCAAAGTTTTATCGACCTGGATAAATAGGCACAAAATATCAGCTATCGGTGGACACTAAGTCGGGTTTAGGAAGCACAGTTACATTATAACACATATGAACAGTGTTGTGGTTGTGCGATAATTCTTACCACATTTCCCAAACCTTGCCCAATCAATTGGGTGATGACTGACCATATCCGCTGCATTTACTAAAGAGGCTTTGTAATACAAAAACAGGAACTTCACCCTGATAACTAAACACATTTTGTCTATATGCCATTATTCGGCTTTCAACTCTATCAGACTTGAAAAGAAAAAAAAAAGGGGGGGAGAGAAGGATGGCATTAGAAAACATTTGGATAGCTTGGACAGCAGCTTATATGATGGGTCCCGCAGAATGGTTATACACCCTTATTTTAGAAAGAACTTCAAATTCCTGGCTTTCCGATTAGCCGGGAGGCGTGTAAAGACTGGCCACCCAGCTTTCCGACCAGATTATGAGGGAGCATGAAGCCAGCTTTCTGGCCAAATCAGGAATCTTGGCACTGTGTATTGACACATTGCCCGGCTTCCTGATTGTTCAAGAAATCAGGAAGCCGGGTAACGCGTCATTACACGGCAGCCGGCTTCCCGATTGGCTGGGAAGCAGGCTGCATGGTACCTCATCACCAGGTGACAAGGGAGCATGAAGCTGGCTTTCTGGCCAATCAGAAAGCTGGAGGGCATGTAATGACACACTGCCCAGCTTTCTGATTGGCTGGGAAGCCGGCTCCATGCTCCCTCGTCACTTGTGACGAGGGAGCATGGAACCAGCTTCCCGGCCAATTAGGAAGCCGGGCAGTGTGTGATGACTCACTGCCCGCCTTACTAATACCATAAGCTTAAGTATCGTGCCAGGCATTGGAGCATTTGGGTGAGTACTCACCCAAATACTCAGCATCGGCACTGGTATTGGTATATCCCTAGTATTCAGTATACAGACAGAGGCTGTATCAAAGAAAAGCTTGTGAAATATAAAGATGACGGCTGCCATTGTTGAGTGAGACATCAAACCACTTACCAGAGGTGCCTTGACATAGCAGTGTGGCTGTAACGGGTGTTTGCAAATGTGTGGAACTGAATCCTGTTTTTAACCTGAATAGTTGAAACAGTCCAGCTAAGAGAGAGATTTTACACTGCTACTAGATAATTCCAGTATCTAGAACCGCAGCAATCTAAAACAACAACACAGAACAATAAGCTCAAATGAGCTGAAAAGGGGGCAAATAAATCAGAGAACAGCCAGCAAACAGAAAATATATTTTTTAGATGTAAAAGCAAATGTTCCCTTTTGTCTGGCATCAGCAGTGCTTAGTCTGTGAACATGGTCTAAAAAAAAAAATGTTTCTATGGATTCTAATGGCAGTTTCTCTCTCTATCTATATATAGAGTTCCTATAAAAAAGGAGTTGTCCCTCAGGAATTTTTTTTTTTTTTTTTTTTTTTTTAACACCGTTCAACAGAAACAGACTCTCGTGTATTTAATTACAACATATGCCGTGTGTGTACAAAGACTATGACAAAAGAGATGGTTTGCACAAGCAATTTAACAAAAAAATTGCAATTTAATAAAAATAATTGCCATATAAAAATACAGTGACGGCATGAATATATGTATTAAATTGGAACTGAAGCCTTTAAAAAAAACTACAACAGAAAACAAAATAAATAATACTAATAAATACTTGCTAGGAGAAAGATTTTTTTGGTAGAAGAGACACTGAAGGGAATTTACGAAGAATGGAGCAGACAGAATCTGGTGCAGCTGTGCACAGCAACCAATAAGCTTTGAAAATGAAAGCCAAAAGCTCAACTGAACAAGTTGAGAATTGAAGCCGGGTGCCAAGATAAAATAACTTCATACACAATAGATCACTGGTTACCCAAAACCCAAAGAATGAATGTTGGATGCCAACAGAGAAGGTGGCAAGGATGGCTATGGGGAGTACAGACCTGTCAGCGCTGGGGAAGAAAAACAGGAGAAGCATGTAAGATGTGTGCATGTGAGCAAGTATGCATGCACATAAAGGCAAGTGCTGCACTGGCCCACCAGTCTCAGGTTCTGCTTTAAGAACATTGGTATAAAGCTGATCCAAATTCTACAATACTTACCTCCAGTGATGCACACTCACGTTCCACTGCTTTCATCTTCACCCATTCTTCTCCCAGGTTCGGCATCCTCTGCCATCTTGAGTGGATGGCCCAGATGATGCAACTCCTGAGTTTATAATCTAATTTCTTGTAGCAGGTTTTAAGTGTCTGTTAATATAGGGTCATATAATGTGCATAACAGGAGATTCAACAGATCAAATTCAATCTTTTAGTAAATTGTAAACAGTACTTTAGCTTGAAGATGATTGAATGATGGTAATCTGCAGAACTCCACCTTATGCAATAAGAGAAGGCAAAATTCCCTTGCAAAGTGAACAGCCTGTCCAAAAAGCAAAAAGGGGAACCCCCGCTTCCCCTGCCTCAACCAAAGGGGTGCTCCACTTCCTATACCTCATTTATAGCAAAAGGGTCCCCCGCTTCCGCAGCCTCGCCAAAAGAGGCCCCCCAATTCCCCTAACAGAGCAAAAGGGGACCCCTGCATCCCTTGCCTCAGCCAAAAGGGTGCCCCATTTCCTATGCCTCAGCAAAAGGGAACCCCCGCTTTCCTTGCCTCAGCTACAGCAAAAGGGGTGCCCCACTTCCCCTTCCTCACCAAAAGGGACCCCCCACCCACCTCCCCTACCACGGCAAAAGGGGAGTCCTAATTCCCTGCCTCAGGATCGCCAAAAGGGGCCCCTACTTCCCCTACCACAGCAAAAGGGGAAGCCCCGCCTTCCTTGGCTCCGCCACTACAAAAGGGGAAGCCCCGCCTTCCCTGGCTCCGCCACTACAAAAAAGGGGAAGCGCCGCCACTACAAAAGGGGAAACACCGCCTTCCTTGGCTCCACCACTAGAAAAGGGGAAACCCCACGCTCCTCGGCTCAACCACTACAAAAGGGGAAACCCCACGTTCCGCGGCTCAACCACTACAAAAGGGGAAACCCCGCCTTCCTTGACTCCACCACTACAAAAGGAGAAACCCCGCCTTCCTTGACTCCACCCCTACAAAAGGAGAAACCCCGCCTTCCTTGACTCCACCACTACAAAAGGGGAAACCCCGCCTTCCTTGACTCCACCACTACAAAAGGATGAGCCCCACTTTCCCAGACAAATTTATCAAAATTGACAGTCTTTTCAGGAATGATACCTTACATAAGTCAGCTGCCCCCCAAATTCAAGTAACACTTCTTTTCGTCAAAAAAATCTTAGTGCAAAAAAAACACAAACAGAAAAAAAACCCTGAGCTCATGATATTTCCTCCCGCCCCCCAACTTTTCCCTTGAGATTGATAAAGATGCCCATACACCTTGCGTTTGCGATTGCGTTTGTGTCGGATATTCATAAGGTTGATGGGGAGTCTACAACCGCAAATATTGTACAATCGTACGACGGTCGTCTTTCCGGCATGCTAGAAAACTTTGGTCAATCGTACGATTTTCGCAAGGTTGGTGGGGTTTCCGTACGTCAAAATTCCTACGATTAACGCTGCTCATGCGCAAACGAAAATCTGTGTGGTCGATGATTGCAAGGTGCATGGGCACCTTAACACAACTATCCATCCCTCCCCCCCATGCCAAAGTGCTAGGTGTCATGCTTAACTCGGACCTCACCTTCCTTCCCCACATCCAATCGCTATATAAATCCTGCCGCCTTCACCTTGGTAAAATCTCCAAAATAAGCCCATCCCTCACCAATTAAACCACTAAGCTGCTCATCCACTCACTTGTTATATCTCGTCTTGACTATTGCAACTCCCTCCTCATTGGCCTACCACTACACAGGCTCCTCCCCCTTCAGTCTATCATGAATGCAGCTGCCACTCATTCACCTAACCAACCGCTCAGTGTCTGCAACCCCCCTCTGCTGATCCCTGCACTGCCTTCCAATAGCCCAAAGGATAAAATTCAAAATATTACCAACCACTTACAAGGCCATTCACAACTCTGCCCCCGGCTATATCTCAAACCTTGTCTCAAAGTATCACCCTAACCGTCCCCTCCACTCTTCCAAAGACCTCCTGCTTTCCAGCTCCCTCGTCAACTCCTCCCATGCTCACCTCCAGGACTTCACTAGAGTCAATCCCATCCTCTGGAACGCTTTACCCCAACTATGACTGCCTTAAGGTGATCCCTAAAACCTCATCTCTTCAGGGAAGCCTATCCCACCTCAACCTAACCACTGAACCATCACATTCTCAAACAACTCATCCCCACACAGCTACCTCCTCATGTATCACTGGCCCCTCCCTTTTAGATTCTAAGCCCGCAGGGGCTTCCTTACCAACTTGTCTTGAAATTGTATTGTGATTGTAATGTCTTCCTTATATTGTAAAGCGCTGCGCAAACTGTTGGCGCTATACAAATCCTGAAAAATAATAATAAATAGTGTAAATCTGAATCAACTTTTCTAAGTTGTATCTAAAAATCGTGCAAGACCATTTGAAAGAATTAAATCTCTGACTGGTTATCATTAAAGTACATCTAGGATCAGTTTCCAGTGAACAGACCCATTAACATCATAGTCAGCTCAGATCACTCACACTCATTCCCCTCCACAAGTCTTCAGTGCATACAGGGACATCTTGATACAAAGCATCATAAACATAACACATGAGAGTATCTTCAATAAAAGTGACAAAAATAAAGAATATGAGCAATCAGCACAATGTGATCTCCCTGTGTATCCCCCTTATAACCAGCAAATACAATGTAACACTGGGCTCTGCTACACTTACTGGGGAGAGGGATCCTCAGCTTCTGGCAATGTGATCACACAGCACACAACATGCTCCCTTCCCAGTAATGCTCTCGGTTATGTGACGTCAGGGAGGGGGCGGGGACAACTAGAAGGCTGCACTTAGTTGAGTCTGGATTGAAGTGACATGCCAGGTTATTGTCATTTGTCATAGGGAAGGGCTGGTGTGTCCCTCAGCTGCTGCCCGCTCACAATGTTCTGCTGTGCAGTACGTTTGTGTTGTTTTGTCTTGTTTAGATAAATAAATTCTGTTTTTGGCAACATTGTCACTTGTAGATGAAAGGTGCGTTTCTTAGTTTGTCCACTAGATGGCAGCATAGACTCTGCAATGGGAACAGCACAGGAAATCTAGCCAGTTCAAAGTGTAGCTGCAGCCAAAACTGTTGTTTTTTTTTTGTTTGTTTTGTTTTGCTTTTTGTTTTGTTTTTAATGAGCAAGGAATTGTTAATCTGGGTACACATGGATCAAAGTTTGATCCCTGGATGGCCCTATCTCCTTGACAAAAGTTGATCATTAAAGTGACACTAAACTCCGGAGATAGAAACACACTCAAGTACCTTGAAATATGAACAAAAATGTATCTTATTTGTGTATAATAACAATACTGGACCTTATTTGTATATCACTCGGCTGTAGATCCTCAAATCATCTCTGAATTGTTGCTGACAGTGTCCTTCCTTCTGGAGGGGGGCTACTTTTGTTCCCCATGATCCCTGTGTGTGTTTTGTTATCCCTGTGTGTGCTGTAGCCACCACTCCAAGCGTACTCCCGTGATGGATTACAATCTCAAGACAAATTAGTAAACTAAACATGAGATTGAAGTCCATCACAGGAGCGAGCTTGGAGCGGTGGCTACTTTACAACACACACAGGGATAACAAAGCACACACAGGGATCATGGGGAATAAAAGTAGTCACCCTTCAGAAGGAAGGACAGTGTCAGCAACAATTCAGAGATGATTTGAGGATCTACAGCCGAGTGATACACAAATAAGATACATTTTTGTTAATAATTAAAGGTACCTGAATGCATTTTTGAGATTTAACTCCTGAGTTTAGTGTCACTTTTACTTTATTGCTATTACATAAGGGGCTAATAAGCAACCTATGTGATAGCAATTTAGTGGCGACAGGTCCTCTTTAAGGAGACATGGGAGGTCTATTGTCACCTAGACCCCTATTGTCACCTTTGCAGCCCACTGAAGTTGATCAAGCACAGATCATGCTTGACCAGTTTCTTCCTTGGCCTCTCTGACCAGGGAACGTCCGTCTCAGAAACCAGAAGTAACAAAACACACACAGGGATCATGGGGAACCAAAAGTAGCCCCCCTCCAGAAGGAAGGACAGTGTCAGCACCAATTCAGAGATGATTTGAGGATCCACACAGGGCCGGTGCTGCCACTAGGCAAACTAGGCAGCCGCCTAGGGCGCACTGCTGGCTAGGTCGCAGCCTCGACCACTTACTGCCCCACGGTGCCCAACCCCTCTATTTCAAATTGCAAAAGCCAATAGCAGGCTTGCTCTTGCACCTGCCCACTGAGTAGAGGTAGAGGTACTTAAGTAGAGGAGCGGAACTTAAAGACAACTTTCTCTCTCAGGTTCGCTCCTCTGCTCAGTTGCTGGTGTTTCAATAGCCAGTCTGCTATTGGCTATTTCAAATTAAAATAGCCAATAGCAGTCTGGCTATTGTCCCGGCTGCTTACATCCAACTATCGCCTGTGGAAGTTAGCTGGCAGGAGAATGGAGCAGCGCAGAGTGGGGGATTGGGAGCTGTACCGCAGGAGGGGGGCTGGGGGGTGCAAGTAGCTGGTCTTGCCTAGGGCGCAAAATAGTCCAGCACCGGCCCTGGATCCACAGCTGCATTTTTAAGGTTTAATTCCTGAATTTAGTGTCACCTTAAAACAACTTTTGTTGAAGGAATGTGCTGGAAAACTGTCACCCGAACAGCTGCAGTCACTGTTCGGGGATTCTGACAGTGGCAGCCACTGGAGGAATCTGTCAGATTTCTCTTTGTTCAGCCTCGCAAAAGAAATCTCTCCCTGTGTACCCAGCTAGAACCACTGAGGAATAGTCACCATTTCTATTTGGGTAACCATTACAGAAAGTGATGGGAAATACAAAATGTTACTGTAGTCACTGGAATAGGGGGTAAGAGGAAATCTTCCAGTGGGGACACCTGTTCTAATATTCTTATAGGTGTCTTCCACTTTTTGCAGAAAATGAATATATGCACTTGTATTTCAAAAAGAAAAAAGTGCATTTTTTTTCTTTCATTGGAGCCTGCAAAACATTGCAACTGCAATTAGTCTGCTCCTGCAGACTGTTCCTTAAAACGCTGGGTCTATACCAAGGACCACTGCTTATGGAGCGAGAGAAAGCTATCAATGGACTAGAAGTGCAGTGACGTCACCCCACTTGTATTCTATTAAGTACTATAAGTACCTCTGCCGCATTGGCAGTTGTTTTTTTCATGCACGGATCCTGTTAATGGATCTATGACTGAATAACACAACTGTGTGGGGGAGCTACGGACAGCCACGACGAATCTGAAAATATACAGAAGCCTGTATGTTCCACGTTATACACTTAAAGGAGAACTATGAGGTGAGTGCTTTTCACTCACCTCATAGTTCTAGCTGACCTGTGACAATGAGACTGTCACAGGTCGGCTCAGTAGATCGGGAGGTGAGCGAACACATACCGGCGTTCGCTCACCTCTCGATCCTGTCACGGCTCTCTGCCGTGACAGGGGAGGGGCTGGATTCCCCCCTCCCCGCTCCGATCCGCCAACGCTGACTGGCGGAACGGACGGGGGAGGGGACGGGTACAGCTGGCTCTGCCTCTAGATAGGCAGAGCCAGCTGTCAGTCACGCAGCTGGGCGGATCCCGGCACAATTGTCGGGATCCGCTTCAGCTGCGGCGTCTCAGTATACCGCGAGCAGCATCTCTTAATATGGGTAGGGCATTGAACATGGTATGAAAGGTGGAATTGGCCTTTAACATTCTAAGAACAAGTTCCCCTTAGCTCTCTATTTGGACAATAGATGATTAAAAAAAAAACTCAGAGGGGTTTTAACCATTGCTTTCACCTTCCGAAACCTAAAAAAAGGTTTTGGGTTTAGATACACTTCAGGTTCTTCATGATTAGTGTTATGTAATATATGCGCAAAAGAAAACTGGTACTTAGTGCTTAGGGCACAGGTAAACTACTGTTACTGACCTCTACTTCTAAATTCTGATCGCCTGGCTTTTGTGGACTGGAAACTACTACCTCCACTGAGGCGATGGAGCCAGAGTCTCCTGTAACCCACGTATTCGAAATTTCAGAGCGGGCACCTGCGGCAGAGGATGCTGTTCATGTAGACTGCACTGTGATGGCTGTGGAGGGGTCTTTGTGTGCCCCTAAAGAGTCTTTTGGGTGCCTCTGCAGCTCTGACTCTGGTCCTTGTCTGTTTATTCCTCACCTTGTATTCGGGTGGGAGTTACTCTACATCCAAGAGGATGTTTTTGATTTAAAGGATAGTGACAGGACACATACAAATGCGCTATTGTTGGACCAATGTGCCATTTTTCGAATCCCTAAGCAACAGAGAGACAAAAGTGTGGATAGTCCTCTGGTAAGGGAGTTTCAGCACCAATGTAGAGTTCAGCCTGTGCTGACACATTTTCATAGACAAGGTACTATAGATTCATCCCCAGGCCGTGGAGTGTGATCCTCTCGGTCACCTGCCTCTACCCTTTGACAGGCAAGCTGCTCTGCATTTTGGATCCCCAGTTCTATATTTAGAATATGTTTTCTTCAAATGTATCTGTTGTTTGCAGTCATGTAATCTATATGTTTGCAGACATTCTGAATACCATGTCTGTTTTTGTTTCATTTATTTGATTTGATATATTGGTTATGACTGTGTCCTGTTGTCCTTAGTGGTGAGACAAGCTGTTTTACATGCTAGTTTGTGAGTGTGCCATGATGCCTTTCTACTGTTCTACTGTTCAAAGCCCATTTCGTGTGCACCTTACTGTACAACTGGTAACAAATTGTTGAGTGCGTTTGTCGTTTGTTTTGCTTTACCGATTTGGTGCAGCGACGCATGGGGTTTCTCAGCTGCCAATGGGATGTGCGGGATCCCTTGTGTGTTTCTGTACCTTTAAGGAGGTGGGGCGTCCTCCTGACAAGCCTGCACCCAATTTGATATCTTCTGCCCCATGTGCTCCAAGATGGAGACTCTCATAGTTTAGAGTTAGGACCGCACTATAAGAGGTGCCTTGGCGCGGCAGTGCGGCTTACACATCCTTTGCAGAAGACGTGTATCCAAACCTCTGTCATTGTCCTTAGTGGTGAGACAAGTTGTTTTACATGCTAGTTTGTGAGTGTGCCATGATGCCTTTCTACTGTTCTACTGTTCAGATATCTCCCACTTATATCATCTGGGCCCTCAAGGGAGAGGAAAGGTCTTAGTGCTGACCATGTGAAGCAGCCAGTTTAGGGCCTTCCCTTTTTGGGGGAATGCTGTCTGTTCTTCCGCAAGAAAGCTGGCAGATACTCACAAAAGAGTACCCCTGTAGTGGCCAAGGGAACTGAACTGGGCCTGCCATGGAAGTTGGAACCATTTTAAATATGGACTTTCTGTTATAATACCTCATATAATAAAGAGAAGTTAAAGATAATGGTGGACTAAGTCTCATTATTCCTGTGTATTGGAAAAGTAACCTTTTCAAACAACTCAACTCCCAACACATATATATTCTATAACTGGTGCTGTAAGGGATGCTAATCATAAAAAGAGATTACACAGATGTATAAGAGAATAACATTTAGTTAGACACCAAACATGCCTATGCTATAACGTCCGGCAGGCCAATTGGTCACAATAATTGTCCTATGCAATATATCTCCAACAGATTTATACAGTATGTCTGGTGTGTATACAGTTATAATTTTCTTATGTACAATAATATGTTGCTTGTTGGATTGTAAAACAGTGTCATCTGGAAATAAGGATTGGCATGAGTGCCAGTAGATGATGACACTACTAATGTCAATGGTACTTGTGAGCGCTGTTATCTCATGGAGGGAGGTGACAGGAGATGCAGGTCACCAAAGAGAAGCATTCAGGAACAAGTCAGGATTAGCAACATTCGGAAGAGAGGGTACCAATATGGCAGGCAGAGGCAGGTCCATGGACGGGACAGGTCAGCAACTTGCTGGCAGCATAGTGCCAAAGTGGCAGGCAGTAATCATAATTGGGAAACAAGCCAGAGTGAAAACAGGGCTGAGCAGCAAACCGAGGAGAGCCACAGAAAAGTCAGGGAGCAAGCCAGGTTGGTAAGGAAAGATCAGAATCAGATGCAGAAATGCAGATCACAGAGTATAGCTGAAAATCTGCACTGGAGTCCAGCCTGTCTCCTCCTCTGCTACAGCAATAGCACAGTATGTCTGTCAGCATCCTCACATCCAATACACTGTGCATTGGACGTGCGGACTTACGGGACCTTGCTGAGCGTAGGTGGAGAGAGGCTGGACAGACCAGTCTAACAGCCTGACGGTTTTGAGGATAGGGTGAACATATTTTTTATTTTCACACCTAGATCAAAACAAGCACTTAACCCTTGCAGTGTGCAGGTACTCACACAGAACTCCTGCTATGTAGACTTGCTTGATCTTCCTGACATGTACATTCCTGTGTTGACGTGGCAGCGATTGTCACAGATATTCCTTACAGTTCAGAATGCAGATGCTGTGAACGATGCGTCTTTTCATTAAGACACCTGGTGGCTGTTGTATTTGAAAAGGGTTAACTGAAGAGTTAATCAACCCTGGTGATGATCACTCTCAGTTGCTGACGCTTAGATTGTTGTTCCGTGAGCTGCTAAAGGCTGAGAGTACAGTCATCACATTCTGGTGGCAACAGCAGGTTTGAGACTTCCACCATCACACCTTGGCAGATCGAAACTGGGCAGACTTGCCCACCACTGATCCCTAGTAGTCTGGCTATGCTGACAGCTCTCCTGCTGCCTTTCCTGGATGACACCTTTTGTCACAGTTGACACTGCCAACAGCTACAGTTAGCAGGGGTGGCCCCTCAAAATCTTATTATAGGGACCCAGGCCCGGATTCCCCACAAGGCCACCGAGGTCCGGCCTCGGGGCGGCAGGGCGCAGAAGGGCGGCAGCGGTGTCCTTGTGGGGAACTTGCCCTCTCTCTCTCTACTTTCAGTCCTGCTTTGCACAAGCAGGACTGAATGTAGAGTGAGGCAGACGATTTTTCGTTTACATGTGAACTCGGCGATGTCGCCGATTTCACATGTAAACAGCGGGGCGCATCGCAGAACCTAGCCTTGGGGCGGCAGGGAGAGTAAATCCGGCGCTGTAGGGACCCATGATTCATACTTAGGTATGGCGTCACCCTTCGTTATCATCTCGTGCATGACAGCACATAGGAGAGAAGGGAAAGAATGGAATATCCAATGTTATTCTAGAGGAATGAATAATATATTTGTTGTCAGGATTCTAGAATGTACCAGCTCTTTCTGTGAGGACACATCATACGCAAGATTGGTAAGGAAAGCTTCGTAATGACAGCTTTGTAGTAACCATACAAAAGTAAACAGCGTTATCTTCTGGGAAGGGAACTGTTTACCCAGCTGCAAGGCACGGAACAGTATATCTCAAGGACGAGGGACGGTAAACTAAAGACAACTCAGTGTTCTGAACTGTTCTAGAAATATTCAGTAGTGGAGTTTTTGAGAGTGACGCACAACAGAATTGTCCACATTCCTTTGTTTATTTCAGTTTGGATGTTTTTAGTGGCAATGGCTTTTGGACGAAACCTTCCCCAAGACAAACATGGAGGCTGTCATGCCTTGATGCGTTGAGTCACTAGCCCAGAACAAGTGTGTAGATATGGACTGCTGACTTTGGTCTTGCTTGTTTCAAGTCAGAGACTCAAAAGTACTGGAGCCAGTGGTTGGGCATAACAGCCAGACAGCTAGTTTTCAGAGGACAGCACTGAAAGTCCCATATTTATCTTGTTCAATAGTTTACTTTAACAATATTCACTAGCAAAACAAATAGATGGTATAGATGAGTTGTATTAGAGACGCAAGAAAGTAGTAAGGTACTTATATATGGGCAAAAGGAAAGGGATGGGAGAAGGAGAGTAATGGAGGATAAAAGAGGAAAGTGAGGGAGGAGTACAGACAGCAAAAAAGGTTCTAACCCCCTCACCTGGGTGACACCATTAAAAGGGGTGACAGCAAAATGACTGACAAACATTTTGTTGTCACCCCTTTTGAAAAGTCGGGCACTCGGCCATACAGGCCCGGCGCTACTGCAATGCAAGCGGCCGCCTGAGGGCGCTGCAGGGTGATGGTGGAAAAAACAGGACATTTTGACAAGTACATGCTTGCGCTATGTTTTTTTTTTCACTTACCTTCGGTGCGGGAGAGCAGCGGCGAGTCAGCGCTGGTCAGGTGGGAGGAGCTCCAGGTGGGGTCCTAATTTAGCTGGCCAGCGACTGCCAGAGGATCCCGACACGCGTGGCCAGCTAAATTAGGACCCCCCCCTGGAGCTCCTCCCGCCGGACCAGCGCTGACTCGCCTCTGCTCTCCCGCACCGAAGGTAAGTGAAGACATTTTTTTTTTTTTAAACTACGCAGAGCCCCAAAGCAACAGAGCTGAAAGGAACAAAAACATGGATGGTGTGCGGAGGAGGGGGAATTGAGGAAGAGGGGAAGGGGACAGCAGCCAAAAACGTAAAATACACTATGCAGCTTACATGCTGATAGGGAGCAGGCCCAGCGCTACAGGGGGTCGGGGAGGGAGTTGGGGGGGGCGCAAAAATGCAACTTTGCCTGTGTAGGCAAAAATCCTAGCACCGGCCCTGCGGCCATGGACCGAGAGCCTGACAGTTGCAGGGAACCCGGTGGCATACCTTATCCCGCTGGGTGAACGTCCTCTCCTCTCCCTGCCGGCATCCATCACAGAGATGGCCGGCGGCAGGTAATAGCATGTGTGCAACCTCATCACGCGCCTGCGCACTGATGTCACACGCATGTGAGTTATTGCCGCTTCGGTGACACCACACCTCAGGACACCCCTGCCCCTCATTGCTTTTTTTAAACAAAAAAAAAACCTTTTTGTTTTTACATCCCCTCTAACTGCCACATATGTATGCTATACATCGGCAGCAGTGGGCCCCTGTAAGCAGACTCCTGGTGGCTGCGTTTACATGTGTAAAGCCGACTGTCAGCTTTACACTGAAAGTGATCACTTTCATGAGCTAGCAAAATATGCTACCTCACCCGACACCGTCGGCTGTGTCTCCTGGGCTCCCGATCACTGATCTTCTCCTCCTCACTTCCAGTTTCTGAACACTCGTTTCTGAACCAGAGAGGCTGGGAAAGAAGCTGTGTGCTTGATCAACTTTAGTGACCTGCAAAGGTGACATTAAGGATCTAACAGACCCCTAATGTAACCATAAAGAAGACCTGTCACCAGTAAACTGCTATTGTATAGGTGGCTTGTTATTATAGTATGTAATAGCAATAATGTTAAGTTAAATTAAAAAAAAAAGTAAAATAAAATAAATGGATAAAGAAATAAATAAACACCCCCCAAAAAAAGTCCCTCCCATGCTGCCATGAAAACCGGACAGAGCATTCAAAACCCGGACTGTCCGGGTGAATCCTGGACAGGTGGCAACCCTAGACATGCCTATTTTTTAAAAAACGATTGTGTCACACATGTTTGGTATTGCCGTGCACGCCGGAGTGAAAGCAATAATTCTAGAGTTATTATATATGGTAACCCTAAACTAATGACCTGTAAAAGCTTTTAAAGCATTGCCTATAGATAGTTTTGGGTACTAATGGATGCACCCCTAAGAACTATATGTTACATTTTAGTTTTTGGGTTAAAATACACTTTAAGGAAACATGTTGCATTTTTTTATACACATGAATATCATTAACTGGTTTGCTTTCCAATGCTTTCTAGAGGCCGAACACTCTGGAACGCAGACTTTGTGGTGTGAACCGGCCCTCTCTTCTCTCTCTCCTCTCTCTCTTCCCTGTTTCTATCTGCTGTCTCTTCTCTCACTTTTTCTGCTGTCTCTCTCTGTCTTTCTTTTCTTACCTCCGCTGCAGCAGCTTCCCAAGTCTCCTCTCCTCTTTCCTTCCTGTCTGTGGCATCTGACACATTCAGCTGCACAAGCACTGTGGGAGGACAGGACACAGGTCAGTAAGCCGATCGCGATCTACCAGTGTTCACTTTGTGATCTACTTGTAGATTGCGATCTACCTAATGGGCACCACTGTTGTAAGCTGTTTCATGGACTATATAAAAGCCACCTCCATGTTCTTGCTCACATCTTAATTTACTGCCAGAGCTCCCCGAGATCTTTAAAACTCAGAGCTGTCTAAGCTACAATAGAGCTTGCACAGATAAGAATTGATCAGCACCTCTGTAACATTGTGATAAAACCTATCTTTAAAGGAGAACTATGGGGTTAAGGCTTTTCCCCATAGTTCTCCTTAGGGTAACGGGAGGACACAAACTAGCGTCCTCCCGTCACCCTAGGCTCAGTATACCGCGAGCTGTAGCTCGCGGTATACTGAGACGCCGCAGCTGAAGCGGATCCCGACAATTATGCCGGGATCCGCCCAGCTGCGTGACTGACAGCTGGCTCTGCCTATCTAGAGGCAGAGCCAGCTGTACCCGCCCCCTGTACCCGCTATATAGAGGCAGAGAGCCGTGACAGGATCGAGAGGTGAGCGAACGCCGGTATGTGTTCGCTCACCTCCCGATCTACTGAGCCGACCTGTGACAGTCTCATTGTCACAGGTCGGCTAGGACTATGAGGTGAGTGAAAAGCACTCACCTCATAGTTCTCCTTTAATAAAATCTTCATAAGGATATTTAATGGCCAAGCAAATACAACACCACGGATATAAAAAGGGGATATTGCACAAAATATGCTTCAATAGCTTGTAATACAAAATAAAAAAAACACAAGGCAAATAATTTCCCATGTATTCACAATTTTGCCAGTACAATTAATTTCGCTTTTCCGAAAACAGGTAAATAGAAAGTGTGTTTAGCTGAATAAGCTCAGAAAATAATATGATAAAAGGTAGAATCTTTCTGAGAATTATACTGTTTATTATTAGGACATGGCACTATTTATTCATGCAGACATATTACATTTCTGACAGGCCCACTTTAAGAGTATGCTGCCATTCTGTAGCATTTCCTGTTATGTCCTCCATTGTAAGAGTTCCCTCCTATTAAAGTTTCCATCCTCACCGCTTGTCAGTTTCTGGTGTTGGCTCTTTTTCATCAATAAAGTTTATGAATGGATTTTTCCCCCTCTCCAGCTCCAGCAATACATTCATGAGTAATATAATTATTTGCGAAGATGAGTCATTGAATTTTAAATGCCCCGGAGACAGCCAATTCTTAGATCACTGGATCATTCATTTCCTGAAGTGGATAATGATCTCTATTATTACGGGTTTGGATTTGGGATTTGTGATGTGGCTGTTTTATAGAGAAGAGTCCTCTTTGTTCTGTGGTTGTCACAGTGGCGGAACTATAGCCATGTGGGGGCTATGGGACCCGGGGCACAGGGGGGCCCGGCCAAGACGATGAACAAAGGGGTCCCCCTGATGCCGTGCTGGCCACCGGGGTCGCTATGGCATCGCAGACTTCTGACTGTCACTGGCGGCTGTGAGGAGGAACGCACCGCTGTCCAGATCACTGGCAACCTGTCAGTGAATAGTGGAGCGGCGCAATCCTCCTCACAGCCGCTGCTGAGTCAGTGACAGCCAGTAGCTTGCACAGGAGAAGGCGGGGCCTGGCAGAGGAGAAGGAGGTGGGGCCCCCCGAGGCGGTGCCCTTCAGCGACCGTGGAGGAGGCTGACAGAGGACCTGAGAGCCTGCAGAGCCCACCATAGAAAGTCTATGGTGGGCTCTGCAAGGTCACGCTCAGGTGGGCTGTTTGAGATCTCAGGTGGGCTCTGCAAGGGGCGTAACTAGAAATCACAGGGCCCCATACAAAATTTTGCTATGGGGCCTTGTGATTTCTAGTTACGCCCCTGAGTTGTAATAAACTAGTGAAAAGAATGTGCCTTGGTGTAATTACACCATCATTGGTGCCCAACATGAAAATGGAATTGGCTATTTCAATGGCATTAGATTGCTAGTCGGCCGGTTTAAAATTGGCCATACAACGGTAGAATTTTCTTTGGAAAATGTCATTTTTGGAATGTTTAATTCTCTAATTAATAGGGTCAATTTGACAATCATTTTTGACCACAGTGCCAAAAAAAGAACAAATCGAAGGAGCAGGATGGGAAATTTTTACATAATGAACGAAGTTCTAATAGTAAATGTGGTTTTCACTCAAGAAACGCCATTTTTTTTCAAAATCAAATGTTAAAACCAAACGAAATTTCCTACAACATTCATCAAGTCTCTGCTGGCATTATCAAGTGTTCTGACAACATTTGTCATATGAACGTTCGTACAAAAAAAAACTACCAGTCTCGCACTTGCTGTGTCAATACTTGTTAATAGCAACCCCTAAACATGGCAAGCAAGACGTGTCAAAATATGTGGTCAAGGCAAGAATCTGGCAGCTCAAACTGCAGCATGACCTGCTTGCTGTGTTTGAACCCAGGGGCGTCCCCATAATGAGGTAACCTGAGACGGTAGCCTCAGGTAGATATGTAATCCCCACAAAAAAAATTGTTTTTCGTTTCGGATCCATTCGGAGTTTTATTTCTTACATTTTTCGGATCCCTCTGAATTTTCGTTTTGGAAGGAAGTCACATGGCCGTGTCTTCAATGCAACCCCCAACAGCCACATTTTTATTTTATTTTCTTGAAACGTCTGGATTCGTCGCATTCAGACACATTAGAATTCTGAAATTTGGATGCATCTGAATGTCTGAATTTATTTACATCCGGACGAATATTCATTTGGAATGACACGAAATTTACATCTCTAGTCTCAGGCAGGATCTCATTGGGGAGACGGCAGGTGTGGTGGGAGGTGGCAGCATGGGTGACTAACAGCACCCCCTGTGGTTGACAGTTCGCCGTCCCGCACCCCACCCCCCCTCCTCGGCAGTTGACAGCTTGGACAATTCCGGACCGCATTAACTCACACCCCCCCCTTCCTTTTCTCCTTGCCGCCTCAGGCAGCAAATACGGTAGGGATGGCCCTGTTCAACATGCATAGGGCAGTTTATTGAAATGAATGGCTATGATAACACATGACAAAACTTGTGTGGCAAGTGTGAACGGGGCCTTAAGGTGTAGACTCTTCTCGATATACAGAATATATGCAAACTCAAGACAGTGTGTATTTCTTAACCCCACTGCTTTAATGTTATTACTCTGCAGTTTGTCCCACTGGTTGTAGCTGATAGCTGCAGATAAATAGTGAAACCATGGCAAATGTACTAATGCAGTTTACCAAATTTGCTGATTTCCACGAACAGTCCATGATTTATCCCTGGAAATGACCCTGGTTTTCAAATTTGATCATCTACACAATACAAGTTTAGATTGATTCAGCATCAACTTTCCAGTAATGCTGATATTTATATTTCGCTACTCGCCGATACCGAGTACTTCCGCTAGCATGGAGCCAGCTTCCTGGGCAATTAGGAAGACGGGCAACGTGTTATTAACTGCCGCCGGGCTCCTTGATTGCCCGGGATGCCGGCTCCATGCTGTTTGGCTGGCTCCATGCCGATTGGCTGCAAAGCTGACTTTCCGGCCAATCACCATGGAGCTGGCCAAACAGCATGGAGTTTGCTTCCCTGGCCAATCAGGAAGCCAGGCCGTGAGTCATTACCCAGGGCTCAGCTTCCTGATTGGCCGGGAAGCCGCCTCAATGTTTCCTCGCAGCACTGCCGTTCAGAGGAAATCTCCCTCTGACTGGAAGTTCAGGTAAGTTCAGGTAAGTATCAGAGCATTTGAGCGAGTTCGAGTACTCGCCCAAAACAGTATCGGTGCATCCCTATTCAAAAGTTCACCCGGTCATATAGTACATGCTGTAGGTAGATGGGGAAAGCGTCAACTATCCATCATTCTGGAAGGGCAGCAGAGGTGATCACTCATCGGATCTCTCATCTCATATCACATTGCATTGGTGAAATGACCTGCAAAGTTGGAGATGTCATCTAAATCAGTCATCAAATGTAGACATTGTCTGTGTAGAATACACATTATTGTATCTTTTGCAACAACTTCTGCAGTATACAATTTCGGTCAGTAGATGGCAGTGTGTATACATTCTGTTATATCGATGGTAGATACTCTGTTGTATTGAATAAGGGAGAAAATAAAGCTGTGGCTTCCTTCCTGTTTTCCAAGCCATGTGCAGCATGCTTATCAGACTGTGTGCTTGTCTTTCTCTGGGAGGCTGTGCAAGAAGTTCCAACAGTCTGAATTCACACCCAGATTTATTTCAAGTCACTGCCAACTTGCTGGTAGGGTTAGCAGCATGCAAAAGGTTATAAAAATGATAACATATATAGTACAGTAGAATGTTGTTCTATGGATTTATTTGATTGCTGTAGAGGGGCCAGTAAGGATTTTCTTTTTTTTTAAATTCCATGTTGAACTCTGTTGAAAAAATACAATTAAATACAACTCTGTAATCGTTAATATATCATCAAATTTATTTTTTAAATACAAGCAGCATAAGTACATGAATTTGACCTAGTATCAGCCTCCCACAGGCGTACAGCAGGGCTAGAGTGTGAGAGAAAGAAGCAGCACAAAAAAGTCATTCAGTTAATGTGCTGACAAGGAGTACATAGACGGAGAAAGCAAATTGACAAAAGAGATGAACTAATCACTGTGCAGATCCTCCTTTCACAAGCAGGGGTAGGTCCATGGTGACCTGAGTTTAGAGGAAGCAGGTGGAATGATGCTGCCCATCAGACTGAGGACATCTAGTGGCAGAAAATAATCTCTGAATTGAAGATGAATATTACAGCAAAAGCTATAAATGGGCTATTCAATTTTATCTTGTAATTTTTGCCCAGAATTCTGCATTAAGCACACCAAACTCCTCGATCAACCAATGCTTTTTATAACATAACAGGACCAGACTAATGAGCCCCATCTGACTGCAACTGAATCATATGCAGGCAAATCCAATAGTGTCAGGACAAGCCGGAGGCAGCTAATAATTTCACTTTGGCGCCAATGTTGATTTTTTTTTTTATGAATGAAATTCCCCCCTCCGGTACAGAGATGACATCAGCGATAACTGAAAATATAAATATAAATCCTCTCCAGAGACAACAGAGGATGAGATCATCGGATATCTCAGCACGTGACAGGATGGTTTCAATGCATCCGAAATGAGGCAGGTCAGACGCCGCAGAGACGAGAGATTCCGCTTCCCTCTTTATCTTGTGTGAGTTAAAGGATGACCTCATCTCATTCACCGCCATTCAATAGTTCCTCCTGCCCCGGACACCATCAAAGGCCTGCTATACTATGCAAATGACCGCACACAGATCAATACATGGAAACCTAAGCCGTACAAATGTTTCCTATCGCTGACATACTTCTTGGATCTGTCTGAGAATTGCTACATTGTCCATCACAATCTACATTGCGATAATAGGAGATGTTATGAACTCCATGGGCCGGTGTCTTTTGAGTTTTTAAAATTTATAAAATTCAACATTCTGATTATTTCCTTTAAGTTATTTGATTAATCCAGTTTTATCATTTTGTATCAATTTGGTTTGATTGAGATTATCTACATTTGTTCTAATGAAACGAGATCTAAAGTCCTTCCTATGGACAAATCTATCTCTCCAATTTTTAGAATTTTTTTTTTATAGTGTTAAAGAGTTATATATTTAACTCCTTCCTGATATCTACAGTAATACAGAGGATTGTCCCAGACAATCTCTTGCCTCTTAGCCTTAAAAATGGCTAGAATTGATTTAGAAGTTTGGCTGCCCATTGACTTCAATGGGGTTCGTATTAACTATGGATGCACCGATACGGATAATAGTATCGGTATCTGTGCCAATGCCGAGTAATGCTGCGATGCCTAGGCTGATACTTGAGCTTCTGGGATCAGGGAGCTGGGCAGCGAATCATTACATGTGTCGAGGGAGCATGGAGCCGCCTTCCCCGCCAATCAGGAAGCTGGGCAGCATGTAATGACTCTCTGCCCGACTTCCTGATTGGTCGGGAAGCTAGTCAATCAGGAAGCCAGGAGCCTATAATGACCCGGCGCCCAACTCTCTGATTGGCAGGGAAGCCGGCTTCATGCTCCCTCGCTAACCGAAAAATGGTTATTGGTACATCCCTAGTATTAACATAGCAGGAGTTCGGTGAACCTACCATGAACCGAACCCAGGTACATTTGTTTCACCCCCTAATATCAAATACAGGGGGTAGCTGTGGTGGAACTACAAGTCCCTTGAGGCATTGTAAGACTGACAGCCACAGGTATGACTCCCAGAGGAAGAGACTTGAATTGGCCAGAATTGATTTTGAATCAAGGGGTTCAGATCAAAGTGATACTAAACTCGGATTTAAATATTAAAAAATACATTTAAGTACCTTAACTATTAACAACAATGTATCTTATTTGTGTATCACTCGGCTGTAGATCCTCAAATCATCTCTGAATTGGTGCTGACACTGCCCTTCCTTCTGGGGGGTGACTACTTTTGTTCCCCATGGTCCCTGTGTGTGTTGTAAAGTAGTCACCGCTCTAAGCTCACTCCTGTGATGGACTACAATCTCACATTTAGGGGTCTATACACTAAGCTGCCGTAGGCAGCCGAGTGAAAGACCGGCCTGAAGTGAAGTGAGCCGAACGCTGAAATCAGCCGTACATCGGGTAGCTTCACGTGGCTTCGGGTCGACCGAACATGCTCAGCATGTTCGGCTGACCTGAAGTGCAGGAGGAGTTCGACTCAGCCGATCCAACATCTGGATCGGCTAAGCCGAACCTGCGGCAGGCTACCCGCTGCTGTTCGGTCTATTCTTATAGATGGCATTCGGCTCGGCTGTTCTGCTCGGTCCCTCAGAGTGACCGAGCAGAACAGAAAAATAGTTTAAAAAGTACAAAAAAGTAAATAGAAAAGGATTTTGCAGAGCTAGCAATGACAGCTAGCTCCACCCAACAGTTTTCTATTGGCCGGCGGGTCTGCTGCCGTAAAAAAAAAAAAACTCTCCCGGGCGCTCTGGGGGTCTCCCGCTCCCGACCGGCTCCGTGTCAGAATAAAGAAAAACAAGAAAAAGCAGTGTTTCTCTCCTGGGCGGCCGGGAGCGGGAGACTCTGGAGATCAGTGCTGTCTGGAGATCAGTGTCCCTGGTTAACTGGTAATCAGGGACGCTGATCTCTCTGCAAGTGGCCGGAGCCAGCCGTAAGATCACGGCTGGCTCCCCCCCGCTGTCAATAGCAGGCTGTCGGCCTGCCAATGGCCGGCCGCTCGGCCAGCTTCGGCTTTCAGCGCGGCTCAGCCAAGCTGAGACATATGCCTTCGGCTCGACTGAGCTGCTCTGCTAAGTTCGGGAGCTGTACGGGCTATTGTGAATAGCCCATGTAGCAGCCCTTCGGTTCTACTGAGGTCCTGGGGCCAAAACTAGCCGAAGGATCGGCCGAAGCTACGGCTAGATCCTTCGGCTGCTTCGTGAATAGACCCCTTAGTTTTCTAATTTGTATTGAGATTGAAGTCCATCACAGGAGCAAGCTTGGAGCGGTGACTACTTTACAACACACACAGGGACCATGGGGACTAAAAGTATCCCCCCCTCCAGAAGGAAGGACAGTGTCAGCACCAATTCAGAGATGATCTGAGGGTCTACAGCCGAGTGATACACAAATAAGATATGGTTTTGTTAATAGTTAAAGTACTTGAATGTATTTTTAAGGTTTAGTTTCACTTGAACATTTGAACATGGGAGGAGTTCGGTAAACCTCCTGCCAACCAACCCAGGTACATTCAACTCATCCCTAATATCTAATACAGGGATGGGCAACCTTGGCACTCTAGCTGTGGTGAATCTACAAATCCCATTATGCCTTTGCCGTTATGAGCCATGCCTGTGGCTGTCAGAGTTTTACAATGCCTCATGTGGCTTGTAATTCTACTACAGCTGGAGTGCCGAGGTTGCCTGTATTAGATATTAGGGATGAGTCGAATGTACCTGGGTGGAGGTTTGCCAAACTCCTCCAATGTTTGAATGCTATTCCGAACACCAGTGAAGTCAATGGGAGCCCAGTCTTCAAAATCAATTCTGGCCAGTTCATGCCTCCGGGAGTCAAGCCTGTGGCTGTGGGAATCTTGCAATGCCTCATGGGACTTGTACAGTAGTTCCACCACAGCCAGAGTGCTGAGGTTGCCCACCACTTGTATTAGATATTAGGCATGAGTCAAATGTACCTGAGTTCGGTTCACGGGAGGTTTGCCGCACTCCCCCTATGTCCTTGGTTCTCAACTGGTGGGTCATGACCCGAAAGTGGGTCGCGATCCCGTGTTCAGTGGGTCCCCACGTGCCTTCCACTTTTCTAGTTGAGAAGCTCCTCAGCCTCCCCCTAGCGCAGCACTGTCAGTTCTCACGCCAAGCAGTCATTCAAAATATGCTGCCTGTCGCCGAGCTTTAGTTTGAGGTGGGGGGGGCCTATGATCATGAGGGAGCTACATCCATACGTGCATTGCTTACAGCTCCCTCACGTGTCCTGTAGAGGTGCCTGGACCAGAGTGACGTCACATTCTTCCTCCCGGAACCTCTACAGGGCGCACAAGGGAGCTGTATCAGCAATGCACATATGGCTGGAGCTCCGTCACAGCACAGCAGCCCACACTGGACCCCAGGCTGAGGATCTACTCCGGTTCTCGTAAGGTAGGGAGACTGAGTGGATTAGAAAAAAAAAAAGTAAATTTAATAATTTTTGGTGTGTGAGAATGTGTCTGTGGGTGTGTATGTATGTCAGTGTTTTTGAGGGCCCGTTCATACTAGCACAGTGCGTTAATCGTATAGTACCGTGCGTTCTGGTGTGGGAGGTGTGTTGTGTTGCCATTCATTTGAATCGTACCCCAAACGCACCTCCCACCCACAGTTTGTATGCCCACATCAGAAGGCGAGGTACCCTAATGCCGTGTTTTCCATTGCAGTGTGACTTGGGTCGCGACTTAATAGCCAAGTACAAATGTGGGACCTGAGGTTACACAGGTTGAGAACCAATGCCCTACGTTAATACGAACCCCATTGAAGTTAATGGGCGGCCAAATGTCAAAATCAATTCTGTCCATTTTCAAGGGTAATAGACAAGGGATTGTCAAGGAAAAGGCATGGGGAGCTGAGCACTGACAGGGGCATAAGTACCAATGCACACACAAAAAAAAAAAATACCGTTTGGCGGGGAGCAGTTCTTAAAAGGGAACATTAAAAATGCAAAATGTCTTTAAAGAACATACCCAAGGATGCCCCAAGCCTGTCTGTGATGTGGCACATCTGTACGATGTATACCAGGGGTAGTCAACCTCGGCACTCCAGCTGTTGTGGAACTACAAATCCCATGAGGCATTGCAAAACTCTGACAGCCACAGGCATGACGGCCAGAGGCATGGTGAGATTTGTAGTTTTACCACAGCTGGTGTGCCGAAGTTGCCTACCCCTGATGTATAAACAATGTATAAGCATTGACATTTTCAAATATAAAAAAATGTACCATTTAAATTGCCAGTAAAATAAAAGCAGCCAGGATTCCATTAATCCATCTTCCATACATTGGTGAATGAACCCAGATTCCATTCTTAAATACTACAGACCCAATAGAAATAAAAATGGCGTGGGGTTCCACACCAAAATCCGTACCAGTCCCTTGAATGAGGCTCTGGTATGGCTTTTCAGGGGGACCCCACATTAAAAAATAAATGCTGTGGGTTCCCTCCTAATCCGTACAAGACCCTTATCTGAGCATGCAGCCTCATCGGCCAGGAAAGGGGATGGGAGGCAGTGAGCGTGCACCTCACCCTCTCCTGAACCATATCAGCCCACATGCCCTCAACATGGGGAAGATGCCTTGCTGGGTTAGGGTCATGGTGAAGATGACGAGGACCTCTTCCCTGTAGCCTGTTAGAAAATATGGGTGAGGGGGGGGTCTGTGAGGCGGTGATTTATCATATCCTGGAGCCCCCTAAAAAATAGTAGACATGTGCATTCGGATGTACCTGCAAATCAACGAAATGCAGTTGATTCGGCGGTTCGTCCGTATCCAAAATAACAATTTTTTAAATATGCCCGAATAGACTGGCCGATATTCGGGCATATACGAATTTATCAGAACGCACGGCGGCCACATTGGCAAAATGGCGGTGCGCATGCGCAGAACACGCTGGCGGCTGATATGGCCACCGCTCGTCCTATGAATGACGTCTCCCGATGCCACACACGCGTGGCCTCATGTGACATCATGCACCCCATCTTCAAGATGGCGGTGTGCATGTGCGTTCTGCACGGGGTGCATGATGTCACATATCGCCACGCATGTGCGGCATTGGGAGATGTCATTTTCAGAACGAGTGGTGGCCATATCAGCCGGCAGCGTGTTCTGCGCATGCGCACCACCATTTTGAAGTATATCTTGGTTTACACCAAGATGGCAGCGCCCCCTTGCTTGGGTGCCGCCATCTTGGTGTAAACCAAGATATACTTCAAAATGGCGGCACACATGCGCAGAACGCGCTGGCTGCCGATACGACCACCGCTCAATCTCCAGTTTCTTTGTGCAGTTTTGGATTCGTTGCCTCCGAACCCAAAGCGGCATTAAAATTTGTTTCCTTTGACGAAACGAATGAAATTTTTTTCCATTTCATTAGTTTTTTTGTGATCTGACCCGACAGACTCCACAATGCAAATGACCGCACTCGACTAAATAACCAAGGGGCCAGGAGGTGACATCATTGACCAAATATGGTCATGGCCTTATATGGTCAATGACATCTCCCGGGATTCCCCCCTGAGCTGCACTTGCAGAAACATTGCGGACAGACGGGTAAGAATCCTTTAGAAGAGACAGTCTGATGATCACACATTTCTAGGTAGAGTTCCACTTGAAGCACTATAGCTTGGTCCACTCCCTGTACCTTTCCTGCCATTGGACAGCAAAGATGCAGCAGAAGATTTATGAGATCACCCGCTGTTCACTCTGCTCTCTCCTTCTGTCAGCTGTTTTCAGAGGGCGGTATAGTCCGCTGCCTGTGTGAACCTAGCCTTAAAAGATCTTTGTTCTATGGGGAGAGGTGGGCAAATTCAAGGCTGCAGATATCAATAACTGAAAAACATCTCTTACTGGAGACAGCCAGGCAAAGTGGCATTTTCAGAAGGAGGTCAGCCCTGGCAGCCTCTCTCTTCCTTGGTTTCCTTTGATATGTCTGCTTGACGATATTCAATAAAACCCTTCCAGGTGTGCAGAGGTTAACGATGACGAGTGTTTATTTTGGTTCACGAGCCATGTGACCCATTCCAGCCCCTCCCCTTTGCCCGTTTATGTTAATGGCGGTGTTGGAGACACTCAAAACCGGCCACGTATGTACCGCCACCCTCCACCAATCCCCCTTCCGCTCCACTCGCCGTCCCGCCCCCTTTGAGTTGATGTTATCATTGACCAATAGGAAGTGAACTGCTCACACCATCCGCTAACCAATCATCGACACCTATTGCTAGAACACGCTATGATAGGCCAGCTTATCTTTGAAGGCCTAATGTTAGTAAACAGCGCGCTGAGGAGGAGGGATCTGATTGGCTGCTAGGCTGCTTCCCTTTCGCTGGCTGAAGCAGGACACGCACGCATTGCCACAGGGCTAGACGCATTCACCAATAGAATGAGTCAGGGTTTGTTGGTGGGCGGGGAAAACGACACATGACAAGCAGGAGGGGCTACCAATCGTTGGCATGTTTGTCACCTCTGCTGTGTGTGATTGGTCAGCTGCGGTGTGAGGTGAGGGAATTCTCAGGCTGCTCTGGGGGAGTTGTCTATACAGAAGTGTCATGGCGGCGTTGGCAGTGTTATGAGTTGGTGACTGGCAGTATTGTGTGCACATGTTGGCGGGGATATGGAGGGCCGGGGCCTGCGCTGGTGGCAGCTCGGCCTGTCCGTTCTGGCGCTGTTGCTTATGAGAGGGGTGGTGGCCGGGCTTGTGGAGCACGAAGCACTGGGGAGAGCGGAGGAGCTGCAGGAGAGCAACGCCATCAGTTCTCTGGCCCCGGGAGGGTTCGGGGCGGCTGCAGCCTTCCCGGCCGCGGATGTGACGGTGGAGGATGACGAGGCCTCAGCGGAGCCGGAGGAGGGCCGGGAGAGAACCAGAGCAAGGTGAGGCAGGGGCCGGGGAGTGCGGAGATGGTGAGCCTGGTACCCGTGGATGAAGTCTCCACACTCCCTATATAGTGAGGGGGTCACAGAACATGGCTTTCTCTAACTATGCCTATCCTGACCTCCTTCATCCTGCCATTCCTGTCTCTGGGGGGCACTGATACCACGTGACCCACAGAACTGTCATTCCTGTCCCTGGGGGGCTACACTGATTCCATGTGCCCCACAGAACTGTCATTAATATAGTGAGAGGTCACAGCACATGGCCTTCTCTAACTATGCCATGCCTACCCTGACCACCTCTATCCTGCCATTCCTGTCCATGGGGGGAGGGCACTGATACCAAGTGACCCACAGAACTCATTTATATACTGAGGGCTCACAGCACATGACCTTCTCTAAGGCTGCACCGTTATCATGAGTGCCCCACTCCTGCAGTTGTGTCTCGCACTGCGGCATGTTCTGCAGATGTAGCCCCTCAAAGCAGAGGCCGTCATTCCCTTCATGAGCAGCCAAATTAGAGTCTCTGCTCCCGGAACATTGTTTTTTATAACTTAGTGCAGTAATAAGAAAGCTAGTAATGTTATGTGATGTGTGTGTGTAATATATATATATATATATATATATCAAGTGACTACACTTCTGAACTTCATGTCCTTGGAATGCCAAGCTCTCTGCTGTTATGTGGTACCAGGCACACCTAAAATTCCCACATAAATATTAGGGTGCTTCCCGTCTGTCCCAGTACTGGAGTGCTTTCTATTTTCTTTCTGGGGTGCGTGCTGACTGTCCCTCCCCCCCTGTAACAGCTCGTCAGCCAGTCAGTTATTCACATTCTCTGGGTGTCCTCTGTGTAGATTTCTCATAGTCTATAGCATCATGTGCGCGGAGGGAACTGGGTCTTGCATGGCTTCCAACAGTTTCTAGCAGCTCTGTGTTGCTTAGCTGGGTGTATATTACTTTGTTATGGTCTGAAGTTTCAATTATTTTTTTAGGTTTCAAATGCCGCTTATCTGTAATACAGAAAATAAATATACATAGGCAAACTTTGAACTTGTTAGAATGTTTATGTGAAATTAAGGATTCTGCATCACATCTTTACTATAGTGTCTGCAGGCAATCGTATGGACTGTACAGACAGTGGACACCAACTATCTCTTCCCCCTCCAAGAAAGACATGTCTCAGACATGTTGTCCATTCCCCTGGAAGAGTTGTTTGTGCAGAGAGAAGTTTGCTTTAGTGTTCAAGCTGAGAAGCTTTTAAACAGAGGAGCATTCACCTAAAATAAATAGAATCATTTTGGTGTCCATAGACATGTGATGATCCACAACGGATTTGCTGGTTACACTCGGATCCGGACGCCTGGCAAAGTCTGCTGACTTTCCATGGTCAGCAGATCTTGGTAGAAGATTTGATTTAACCAGCTTTTAACAATCCTAATTGTTTTTCTTTTCCAATAAAATAAAACCAAGTATACTATTCTGATTTCTCTTTTATAGGCAGTAGAACAGAAACAAGCAAGAGCCTGCAGGCATTCAAAGTGTGAAATATTTGGTAGTCCGCTTGAGCTGGCTCGTCCAGTTTCCTTCTGATCGCTATGATTGCCTTTAGTTGACATACAGGCCTGGGGAAAATTGCTTAAAGTGTATTTCCACCTTTGCATCAGATTTGGGAAACCATGTATCTAGACATACAATAGCAGCTGTGATCTTGGTATCGTTTTAAACAGCCGGCAATGGCTGCTCACATACAAAGTCAATCCGGCGTCTGGTGTGCCTATGTGCAAAAATGACAATTGCGCTACACATGTGGCATATCACCGCGTATGTCAAAGTTACAGCAATCATTCTAGGGCCATCAATCACTGTTAAATTGATGAGCGGTAAAAGCTTTTAAAGCCTCGTCTATGGGAAATTTTGGGTATTCACAATCGCACTCAATTTTAAGGCTTGACGTGTTTGGTATCCGTTGACCCGACCTGACCCCGTCTTTTATATTTTACCAAAACATTGTGTATTCTATTTCTGTGCACTAAATTTCATTTGAATGTATTTTATCCTAAAAATACTGGTTTGATAAACATTTGCACAAATACCGTGCAGAAAATTGCAACTAGCATTTCTTTTTATTCTCCAGGGCCTCTAATTTCAGAAAAATATATAATTGTTTGGGGGTTTTAAGCTATTTTCTAGCCACAAATTCAGTTTTTATCATTGCTGATTGTAAGCTCTCGGGCAGGGCCCTCCTTACCATATTGTCTTGAATTGTATTGTAATGTCTTCCTTAAATTGTAAGATGCTGCGCAAACTGTTGGCTCTATATAATCCTGTATAATAATATGATTATTAACGCATGTGCAAAAATTAAGAAATTGCTCCAGACAGCAAATAACATACACATGTACTGACCAAGCCATATGAGCAGCATTTTTTTTTTTTTATTTATGCAATGTGAATGGTGACATGTAAGAAATCTGAAGTAGGTGTTATTCCAATTTCCTGCAGAAGTGTAAATACACTTTAAATCAGGGGTTGGGAAACTCTGGCCTGCCAGCTTTCCATTAACTACAAATCCCAACATGCGTCTGCTTCTGGGAGTCATGCCTGTAACTGTCAGTCATGCAATGGCTTATGGGACTTGTAGTTCCACAACAGCTGGAGGTCTGGAGTTGCCCATCCCTGCTTCAAACAGAAGCCAGTGTCGGAACCTTGGAGCCAGTGGTTTCCTAACAGTTCTAAAGAAAGACGTGCAACATTCACTTGTATGGCACTGCAGCTTGGCAAGGTAATTTCAATGTAATCAACTCTTTATATAATTACGGATTGGTCCCTTTCTGCATTACTGTATGTAAAGCCAACCTTTTACTTTTAGATTTTACTAAAACACTGCATGTGGTCTAAGAGAAGTCCCGTGGGGTTGGGGGGGGGTGCTTGGCTTTGTTGTGCACTCTTTCAGAAGATCACATTTAGGGATGCACCGATGCCGGTATCCCCCGGTACTCGCAGATACTGGAAGTCCCATTAAGGAAACTGGGTGGCGTGTAGACTCTGCTTCCCGATTAGAAAAAGCATGGAGCCGGCTTTCTGTCCACTCAGGAAGCAGAGCACCGTGTAACGATGCGGCACACGGCTTCCTGATTGGCCAGAAAGCCGGCTCCATGCTTTCTCGTCACGAGGTGAGGAAGGAGCATGAAGCTAGTTTCTCAACCAATCAGAAAACTGGGCGCCGCATCGTTACACGACGCCTGGCTTCCAGATTGGCCAGTCTCCCGACCAACCAGGAACCCGGGCAGTGAGTCACTATATGCTGCCCCCTTGTCACAGGTGACGAGGGAGCATGGAGCTGGCTTCCCGGACCACGCTGGATGCTGGGCAGTGTGTAATGACTCGCTGCCTGGGTTCCTGATCACGAAAGCTAAAGCATCGGGCTAGGTATCAGAGCATTTGGGCGTGTACGAGTACACTGCATCAGCACCGATTCTAGTATCCGTATCGGTGCATCCCCAATCACATTGTTTACTTTTAGTTTTTAACTTTATTTGCAGTATTCAGTCTATTTAGGTCTCGGCACAGTAGCAAGTTGTACTGTGGTGACCTGTGGTGCGATCCACTGCGCTGCGAAAAGAGTAGCATGTCTGCATTTTTTTTTTTTTTTCCTCCTCGCACATCACACCTACATTGCGTTGGAGGAAAATGTTGTTGGCACACCTCTTGCTTCAGAAGTTTGTCTTTATTGACCTTCTTGCAGCATATCAGAAAAAGAGCGAGACCCCATTCATACCAACGGACGCTAACGCAAGGTCACCGAAAAATGT
The DNA here is from genome assembly GCF_000935625.1 of Nanorana parkeri. Classification (NCBI taxonomy): domain Eukaryota; kingdom Metazoa; phylum Chordata; class Amphibia; order Anura; family Dicroglossidae; genus Nanorana; species Nanorana parkeri. The sequence goes on from NW_017307187.1 coordinate 213,176, forward strand.
ATGTGTGAATGGGGCCAGTTCACACCGCTGCAATCCGTTCTGTTCTGTTGCAGTGCGATGAAAAATACGGAAACGGAACAAAAATGGATGCAAACGCACCGGAATGTTAATTTAAAATAAAAAATAAAGATTGGCAAAAAAGGCCTCTGTGGACCGCCAGGGTACCCAGATATTTTATGAGAAAATAAATGGCGCCTCTTTTTTATTTTCTGTTTAGAATGTTTATGATGATTACGTTCAGTTGTTAGGAATAGTTATGCTTTAATGGGCTGTAACATTTACTTTACATGTGATCACATAATTAAATGTTCATATTTGTTTCAATGTACAATGCCGGTTAAAAAGAAAAATGCATATAGAAGTTTTTTAGCCCTATTTCAAAGTAGCAAAAACACAATTTTTTAAATCCTTTTTGCTGAAGATTTTGTGCTACCTTGGTGCAGACGCTTCCTATCCCTATGCACTCCAACAATGGCTGTATGGCCTTTTCTCAGGGTGGTTTGCTTCATAGATTGCACAGTGGACAATCTTTACATGATGTGCGTTGACATGGTTTCTGACTCCATCAGAAGCCTTTGTGACAGGGTGACAATGCAGAAGAGCAATTGGGAGATGAGGACAGGGTGTTGTCACCCCATAAAAGGAAGTAGTTTTTTGTGATTTGGGTTTTCATATAGTTTACCTTTACACTGATACAGTGCAGAATGTGCTGCTCGTGTAATAATTGTTTAGGATCAAGACAACGTGGATTCTGGTCGGAACAGTTTGCGTTTACAGAGAAAACTCCTTAAGTAAATAGAAGTGCAGTCTATTGCTGAAGCATGTGATAATTATGTCTCACAGCAAATACTTCCTGAGCTATGAAGGTGATCGCTATCATTTTACTATGCTGTTTTTCCTCCTGGTAAGCACATTACGTAATGTTTGTGCATGTGTTGTATGATATCTCGGAGAAGATCTGTGAAAGGTGCAAACTCAGATTGTGCGGCTCGGTTTTCCTTTTCTCTTGATCTTGTGTGTGATCTTCCCGTCTATTTCTGCCACTTCTCCTACCTCTGGGAGCAATTACAGCCAGTGTCAGTGAGGGAGCCCCAGATGGGAATTATCAAGTGTTTGCTGGTACTCCCTTTTTTTTCTGGTACTTTTGCTGCAACAGTTTGATTAAAATGCAGAAAGCTGGTAAATATTCATTTGTTTAGGTGGATCCTTTCACCCCGAGTTTAGCTGCTATCTGGGATTCAGCATTATGTCCGCAACTCTTCCTTTCATGGATTCTTTTTGCATTTCTCCGTATGTGATATTATACCTGGTGTTCTTATTGGTTATATCTGTATATGCTGTTGTATTTCCAACACCCAGTTCATCAATGCCCATACAAAACTGTGACTGACACCCCCCTCCCAGCCAGCTGTGGGGTGGGTAATGCCCAGGCTGACGCTGATTAGGCTGCCAGGTGTGTGTGTGTGTGTCAATAACCATTTTGCCTAGCTTGGGTGAACTAGATTCACACTAAGCACCAACACATCACTAGTTCTTATCAGTCAGAAAATGTGGCTATAATACATGCACTATATAGGGGGAATTTATCAAAACTGGAGCAGAACGAATTTGGAGCAGTTGCCCATGGCAACCAATCAGCATCTCTCTTCAGTATGTTCAGCTAAGATGTGAAAATGAAACACAGAAGCTGATTGGTTGTCATGCACAGCTGCTCCAGATTATGTCTGCTCCAGTTTTAATACATTCCCACTATGTACTTTCAGGCACCTCATTTGTAAAATACACTCCTAAAGACCTGAGGAAGTGCACGATGCGCTGCTGAAGAAGTCACATTGGTGCATGATACGCTCCTGTAAAGATACTTTCAGGGCCCATTCACACCATGTCCAGATCAGATGCGGTACGTTACATTTGTCTTCCGCACCAAAACTTCAACACAGTGCATTTGTATGTGATTTTTGGGCTCTGTTCACACCAGTCCAGTCCGTTCCAGTGCAGGAAAAAAAATCTCTGCATGTCACATTTTTCCTGCACTAGAACACACCCGAACGCGTCACAAACGCACTGGACTGGAACACAACAGAAGCTATGACATGGAGCAGAGATTCATTTGCATAATGACATTACCCCCTAAAAAAACCGCACTGGAACAAGTCACAAACGCACCGCGTTCGCAGAAAACGCGCGCAGGTCTGGTCCAGACATGGTGTGACAGGGCCCTCAGTCTGTGGACACATAAAGGAACGCTGACCAGGTGGGTGCAGTAAAGGCAGCACCCCTGACTTATGAGCATTCGGTTTTAGAAAGTCCTGGCAAGGCTTATATCGATATCTACAGCAGACAATCATGTAAGGATACTGCCTGGCATATACCAAGTACAAGATGTACATGATGGGTGAAGGGAGAATAGTCCTGAGGGCTAAATAGAATATTAGGACAGCATGGAAAATCCTCACATTCTGTGTAGATATGGAAAGCTTGCATCAGATTTAGTTAGTACATTTGGTGTGTGAAATGTTGCTCGGCATGCTGTGGTTATGAGCAGATATACAATATCAATGAGAAGAGCAGGTTATTAATGGCGTAGAGGAAGTGAATGAAGTCGGAGATGACCAAGAGTGGTTCTCGGGGTGGGCTGTCCTGAGGTCACAGGAGTTTGATGAAACCATTTGTATTTTATGTAAATCAGTGACTTCAGTAGGATGAGCCTCATGCAGTGATATGTCGGCATGCAGGTAGGACCTCAATACTGACAGTCAGTATTATCACGGGGTATTACTTCATTTTATCCAATTTTTAGGTTTGGTTTTGGACTCTTCCTCTGTCTCCGGGTTCCTAATAGATGCCAAACATGTACTTTTTTTTTTTGTACTTCTATAGTCTTTAAATTAACTTATTCTTCTCATGTATTGACCTAATTCCTAGTTGTCATGATCAATTTTCTTTAAATATCGCAAGTTATTTATTTTTATTTAGGTTTCATTCCTAGTTATCATTATCTGTATTCTTTAAATATTGTGAATTATTTATTTTTTATTGTATTTAAATGTAATCACTTATTCTTAGTTTATTATGTGTAGTCTTTAAATGCTCTTTTATCTACTGATGTATTGACCTAGTTCACATTATTCAAATATTGTGAGCAATTATATTTATTTTATTATTTAGATTTCATTCCTAGTTATCATTATCTGTATTTCTGTAATTTGGAGTTTTTTTTTTTTTTTTTTAAAGTTTTTTTTTTTTTTTTGTATTATTATTATTTAAATATCATTCCTAGTTATCATTATCTGTATTGTTTAAATGTTGCAAGTTATTTTTTATTATTTTAAATAATTTCTCATTCCTAGTAATCATTATCGGTAATCTGTAAATGCTCTTTATTCTTCTAATGTATTGGTTTTAAAGTACAGCTCAGATTTTTATTATCAAGTCCTTATTTATGTAGCATTGTTGGTCAGCAGACCAGGCATTGTACTGTGCATGGCTGGATGTTGAGTTTGGAATGAGCAGGTTTTGTAATATTGTTATACTCTCTAATTTGTATGGGCAATTTATACAGTTTTATCTGCTGTAAATCAGATATTAAACCGCTTTATGTACGTGCCCTTCGTCCTGATTACAGTTTTTATGGCTGTTTTTATGATTTTATGGCATGTCGGTGTTTAAATAATAATACATTTGGTTTTCCTATTTTATGTATTTATTGCTGACATGTAAAACAGTACGTACAGGTCAGTCGTTTCCCTTGTTGAAGATTGGGATTCCCTGTTCCTATCCCACACTGTGACATAGATACAGAAGGTACAAATATTGTGAACGTGACCATGATAAAAATCCAGCTTTCACAGTGTTGGTATTCTTGGTTGGGCACATAGACTGATGATATTATACAATAATTATTCTCTCTGGTGCTAGTTTGGTCACCAATTAACCTACCAGAATGTCTGTGGGAGGAAACCGGATCACCCCCAGGAATACTTCACAGGCTTTGGGCCAAACAGACAAACTCCAGCAGATTGTTTACTCGGTGAGGATCATCTCATTATCACATCTGTGTACATTCTCTGACACTTTACTAGTCAGGAAATTACATTTCCTCTGTGACTCATGCTCAGAGTATTGGTTCTGACGTGTGATCTCTGACACTCGCCAGCTTGGGTGGATTGTAGTGAAAATGTATCGGTATGATTTAGAGCTGCAACAATTATTCGATTAAGTCGATTAAAATCGACGATGGAAAACGTTGCCAACGACTGTGTATTATTGCTGGGATTTGTTGTTCCTCTATAGCTGCTGGTATTCTCCATCGCGCTGTATAATGTATTATTGCTGGGATTTGTTGTTCCTCTATAGCTGCTGGTATTCTCCATCGCGCTGTATAATGTATTATTGCTGGGATTTGTTGTTCCTCTATAGCTGCTGGTATTCTCCATCGCGCTGTATAATGTATTATTGCTGGGATTTGTTGTTCCTCTATAGCTGCTGGTATTCTCCATCGCGCTGTATAATGTATTATTGCTGGGATTTGTAGTTCCTCTATAACTGGTCAGTGGTAATCTGCATTGTGCAGTATAATCATTATACAGCGCAATGGAGAATATCACCCGCTATAGAGGACTACAAATCCCAGCAATAGCACATTATAGTATAATGTTGTACTATTGCTGGCATTTGTTGCATTCCTATATAGCTGCTGGTATTCTGCATTTCGCCGTATAATCATTATACAGCGCAATGGAGAATATCACCCGCTATAGAGGACTACAAATCCCAGCAATAGCACATTATAGTATAATGTTGTACTATTGCTGGCATTTGTTGCATTCCTATATAGCTGCTGGTATTCTGCACTGCGCCGCTGTATAATGTACTATATTGCACACCACACTCTTTTTTTTACTTCCACCGCGCCAAGCTTGCTCCCGTGATGGACTACAATCTCAATAGAAACTAGTAGTCCATCACTGGAGCCTTTTTTTTTTTTTTTTTTTGTCGATTAATCGAACTTAATAATCGGCTAACCGATTATGAAAATAATCGTTAGGTGCAGCCCTAGTATGATTCATTGTATAGAGCTGCAGCTAACGATTATTTTCATAATGGCTTAGTTAGCCGATTATTAAGTTCGATTAATCGGATTTAAAAAAAAAAAAAGTCTGCAGTGATGGACTACTAGTTTGTACTGAGATTGTAGTCCATCACAGGAGCAAGCTTGGAGCGGTGGAAGTAAAAAAAAGTGTGGTGTGCAATATAGTACATTATATACAGCGGCGCAGTGCAGAATACCAGCAGCTATAGAGGAATACAACAACATTATACTATAATGAACTATTGCTGGGATTTGCAGTCCTCTGTAGCTGCTGGTGTTCTTCATTGTGCTGTATATAATTTACTATTGCTGGCATCTGATGTATTCCTCTGTAGCTTGTGTTATTGGAGAGGACTGGTATGATGATGGAGTGCAGGGAAGGAGAGGATGGGTATGATGGTGGAATGGAGAGGACGGGTATGATAGTGGAATGGAGTGCAGGGCAGGGATAGAAAGGATGGGTATGATGGTGGAGTGCAGGGATGGAAAGGATGGGTATGATGGAGGAATGGAGTGCAGGGATGGAGAGGACAGGTATGATGGTGGAATGGGGTGCAGAGAGTTATGATGATGGAATGGAGAGGACAGGTATGATGGTGGAATGGGGTGCAGAGGATGGGTATGATGATGGTGGAATGGAGTGCAGGGGATGGGTATGATGATGGTGGAATGGAGTGCAGGGGATGGTTATGATGATGATGGAATGGAGTGCATGGATGGAGAGGACGGGTATGATGGTGGAATGGGGGGCAGAGGACGGGTATGATGGTGGAATGGAGTGCAGGGGTGGAGAGGACGGGTGTAATGAGATGTAGCTGCTGGTGTTCTTCATTGTGCTGTATATAATTTACTATTGCTGGCATCTGATGTATTCCTCTGTAGCTTGTGTTATTGGAGAGGACTGGTATGATGATGGAGTGCAGGGAAGGAGAGGATGGGTATGATGGTGGAATGGAGAGGACGGGTATGATAGTGGAATGGAGTGCAGGGCAGGGATAGAAAGGATGGGTATGATGGTGGAGTGCAGGGATGGAAAGGATGGGTATGATGGAGGAATGGAGTGCAGGGATGGAGAGGACAGGTATGATGGTGGAATGGGGTGCAGAGAGTTATGATGATGGAATGGAGAGGACAGGTATGATGGTGGAATGGGGTGCAGAGGATGGGTATGATGATGGTGGAATGGAGTGCAGGGGATGGGTATGATGATGGTGGAATGGAGTGCAGGGGATGGTTATGATGATGATGGAATGGAGTGCATGGATGGAGAGGACGGGTATGATGGTGGGATGGGGTGCAGAGGATGGTTATGATGGTGGGATGGGGTGCAGAGGATGGTTATGATGGTGGGATGGGGTGCAGAGGATGGGTTTGATGGTGGGATGGAGTGCAGCGGTGTGTGGGGGCGTGGCTTATGAATCCTGTGCGGTGGGCGTGGCTTAAGCGTCCTGTACGGCGGCCGCAACATGTGGCTCTGGCAGCGCGTGGAGCCCCGAACAGGCTAATCAATCGATAGCCGACGAATTGACGATCGAAAACGTTTTCAATCGTCGATTTTAAACGACTAAATCGATTAACTGTTGCAGCTCTATCATTGTAGCTCGGGATGTTCGGATACCAGTTGTGACCTGTGCCTATACTTGGCATTTTCATGAACTCTGAGGGTTTGTTCACGCCAAATGCAGACCAGATCTGCATGAGTTTCTGCACTCGCAGTGCAGTTTTGTGCCGCGTTTTTGATGCGTTCCAGGCCCATTTAAAAAAAAAAAAAGTTTAAAATGGGTTTTCAGTGCGTTCCAGGGCATTTGCATGCATTTTATGTGTTTGCATGCATTCCAGAGCAGGTAAAATAGGGCTTGCTGCAGTTTTTTTACATGCTCTGGAATGGAATGCTGCAAAGTGAATTGGAGCTAAAAATACCATTGGAATACATTGGGCGCAGTTTTGATCCGGTCTGTAACTGCTCTGCTCCTGGAACGCGCTTGGTGTGAACTAGCTCTCAGGCTTGGTTCACACCTGGGCGTTCCAAATACGAGCATTTTATGCTCGTTTTTTTTAGCACGTTTCAAAACACATTTTTTTGTTCACTGAAATGCGCATTCGACGCTCGTTTTTTAACCTCCCTGGCAGTATGATTTTTTTTTACTTTTTAAACTTCCCGCCGGTTCCGGGACGGAACCCGAAAAACGGCAGCGGCCGGAGGACACAGCGGGGATCGCAGACAAGTTTAGACCTACGCTGTATTCCCGAGTGTGGCTCGGGGTTACCGCTTTGTTAACCCCGAGCCACACTCAGGAATACCAATGGATTCGTGCTGAAACACGCCCCGAAGAAGCTCCTGCACTATTTCGGGCATAGGGCGCTTTTCAGCTCCACAAATCGTGCTGAAATACGCCCAGGTGTGAACCATGCCCATAGCACTCAATAGGATTTCACTTGCTGAACGTTTTTCAGCGCTGAAAATCGCCCAGGTGTGAACCCAGCCTCAGGGTTGCAGCTGGGACCTGGCTCTGGCACTCCACCACTGTCCTGAAATCATTCGTCTGTATTGTTTTAGGAAAACTGTCACATGACGATAAACAAAAATGTATCGGTACTTGGAAAAATTGTATTTGTGAATCCTTTTTATATATATTTAAAACCCCAAAAATCATACAATAAAACAGAGATGTACAAATCCCGGGAGCTCCGTGTGCTCCTTACAAGTGACAGCTGCCTCCTAACTTTAGAATTTTTCTCTAGTCTAGTCCTGGAGCTGGAAAAGTATCTGTACTTGTACCGAGTATGGTACTTGGTATCTGAACATCCCTAATTGTAGGGATTGTCCTAGGACACCTTATCACCAAATCCTAAACAAGAAGCCATGAATGAATAGAAAGGTTTGGAGAAGTCATATTTTGGCAGTAACAATGTTCTGGTGTTGTACATTTTCTCCCCATCTCTTATCAGGTTTTTTAAATTTTATTTTGTTGTTTGATATTCTAAGTCTGTTTATAGCTGAGCTAGCTTGAACGTTTAAATTGCAAATAACACCAATGATAAGAGAAGTGAGATAATTGTATTGCCTGCAGTGGTGAGAAGAGAATACTGTAGTTTCAACAACAGGAAGGGAAGTGTTATCTGGAAGCAATATATGATACAGAGTGGAATGCAGAGAACTGTGTGCGCGGTTATATACAGGTCGTGCTGTGCTGGGCTGTGCTGCTTTTTAAATATATGCAGCAGCTGGTTTGTCTGTGCATGGGGATTTCCAGGACCGCTGATGTCTCCTTGGTGATGAATGATGCTCGCAGGCTGTGTGGTAAGGGAAGAGAGCTGTAGGCTCGATGTAATTGTGTCACTCTATGAATGTTTTGGGTTACCATCCTGGGATCTGTAGTTCCTCTGGGAGCTGATTGTCTACAACTGCTTCAAAGGGAAAGTGCTGCTAAGAAAAGAACACGGACATTTAGCAGTTCACTATTGAAAGTGATTCTAATGATACGGTCTATGTCCTTACTAATGTTACAGCAAAGCAAACCTCAGCGTAAAGTGACACTAAACTCAGGCGTTAAATCTTAAAAATGCATTCAGGTACTTTTAATTATTAAAACAAATGTATGTTATTTGTGTATCACTCGGGCGTAGTTCCTCCAATCGTCTCTGAATTTGTGCTGACACTGTCCATCCTTCTGGAGAGGGGGCTACTTTTGTTCCCCATGGTCCCTGTGTGTGTTGTAAAGTAGCTACCGCTCCAAGCTCACTCCTGTGATGGACTACAATCTCAGTACAAATTAGGAAACTAAATTTGAGCGTGTAGTCCATCATGGGAGCGAGCTTGGAGCGGTGACTACTTTTGTTCTCTATGTTCCCAAGCTTGCTCTCATGGTGGACTACAATCTTATATTTAGGTATCTAATTTTTATTGAAGTTCTAGTATATCACAGGAGTGAGCTTGGAGCAGTGGTTACTTTACAACACACACAGGGATCATGGGGAACCAAAGTAGTCACCTCCAGAAGGAAGGACAGTGTCAGCACCAATTCAGAGATGATTTGAGGATCTACAGCCGAGTGATACACAAATAAGATACATTTTTGTTAATAGATGAAGTGGACCTTTACCCCTCTGACTAAAAATCACATCAGCATAGAGCTAAGCAAGCTTATATGAAATCATCTTGCATTCATTAGCTTAACAAACATTTTTTTTAATTTGCTTACAATTTCGTTTTTTCCACCTTCTGGTCCACTTTGGCACAAATGATGTAATTGTGCCCAAGTGTTGCATCCTGGGGAGATTATATCAGCAGAGCATTGCTGGGAAATCTCATCTGTAATCTCACTAGATCTCAGGGAAAGGCATTTTCCTCCCCTGGGATGATGTGCATGGTCACATGTACCAGAGTTCCAGGAAGTAAAGGGAGATGGATTCATCTGCCCTTAGTTAAAATGGCCAGTGTCAGAAGACTGGGGGAAAAAATAGAAATAAGGTATGCACATAATACAAAGCCGGCAATTATGTAGAAGGATGTGTTTGTAGATTGTCATTACTAAACATTTCTAAAGGTGTGTTTGTTGCTACTTTGAAGATCTCGGTAAATGTTCCTCTTTAACTACCTCCCGGCCAGCCGTTGTGTATACACGGCCGGCCGGGAGCTTCTTGGATGTAACTGGGCGTGTATACACGTCCTGTTACATCCGTCCGCGCGCGGGAAATGCCCGTTATTTGAAAACAGGCAGCGATGCCCGTTAATATACAAGCGATCCGCTGGCTATAGAGCCGGCGGATTGCTTGTATGAGGCCCCGAGACGTGCATCCCCCCCTCCGCGGGTCCCCCCTCCCGCTGTCAAGCTGGTCCCGGCTCTGGTGTGAGCCCGGGACCAGCATATGGCCTCTGTCACAGGGGATCAGAGGGAGCTCGGTACACGAGCTCCCTCCGGTCCCCTCTCCGGTGTCAGAGTGCGGAAGTGATGTATATTACACCACTTCCGCATTCTCGTATCTCGTGTCTTGGAGACCCCTGATATCTCCATAAAGAGGACCTGTCACCTCTTTTGCTATCACATAAGGGGGTTTCTCAGCCCCCTCTGTGATAGCAATAAAGTTAAGTGAAAAAAAATATAGTAAAAAAATTTAAAGTCCCCCAAAGTTTTTAAGGTCACTTTTAACAATGCATAAGGCAATATTTAGGACTCGTTTTGGAGACTGACTTTTTATGGCTTCTATGGGGGACGTTTTAACTTCTCTGTTTGCTGGGAATATCCCTATTTGCAGAAGTTTTAGTTCATCGTTTTGAGGGTTAAATATCTCTTGATTCAATGCTTGAACTGTTATCTTGTCTTGCGATAAATGTAATCGGTTTGCGTTGCAGCTTAGCAAGCTCATGCAACCAAACACTGGTATTAGCACTCATGTGGGCAAACATTTGTGTCCTCAGCTGTGCTTGAGGTCTGTCCTGCTGTGTGCTTGTTAGTGGAAGTCATAGTTGGGGATGATACATAAACTCAACATTGGTGTTCTGCATGTTTCTAGGTAAGCTCTAGATCTTTACTATGTATCATCGAGTGCTTGTCTGGGTCTCTGGGAAATATCTCTAGATGGCATGAGTTAGGATTTCAGGGACATGTGCACACTTCCAGCTACAATTTGCAGTACATTTATATGGAGGCAAGCCTCCTTTTAAAGGAAATGCATAGCCTTTTATTTATTTATGTATTTTATTTTTAGAATTGTAAAAGTGGGCAGATAAAGAACTTTAGGATCATTACAGCACTGGGAGTCCCCGGTTTGAATCCCGGTCAGGACGCTATCTGTAAGGAGTTTGCACGTCCTCCCTGTACTTGCGTTGGTTTGCTCCGGGTACTCTGGTTTCCTCCCACACCAAGGTCCTGTCTAAATCGGCCCCAATATATGCATGTGAGATAGGGACCTTAGATTGTGAACTCCTTGAAGGTAGGGACTGATGTGAATTTGCACTGTAAAGTTGCATGTAAAGTTCTGTGTTAAAAATTGTCGGCGCTATAGAAATGCCAATAAAAAGTAAATGTATAAAATGTGTTTATGTAGTTTGACAACAGAGATCACTTAGATGTGTCTGATCTTATTAAAGTGTGTTCATGTCTGCAAAACCTACATGCGTACATGGACAGGGCTTGAAAAATGTTATTGTCTCGCCAGTCAGTCAAAGATTTCCCCAGTCAGCATGACCGGACTATAGCCTTGCACTTTAACATTTTTTGGGGACAGATAGAGCTCTCTTTTGGTGGTATATAATCCCCACTGGGGGGGAGGGGTTTATTTTTGACTATATAATGAAAAAAGTATGGTAAATTTCGAGGGGGGAAAAAGAAGTGTTTTATGTTAAAAAAAACATTTTATTCGTACCCATATTTCTGGTAAAATATAAAAGACGGGGTCACGTTGGGTAAATGGACACCAAACATGTCAAGCCTTAAAATTGCATGTGCCCGCAAAATCGCAAAAAAAACCCACTACACTGAAAATTGACCATGGGCGACGCTTTAAATGCTTTTACTGCTCATCAGTTTAGCGTTATCAGTGATTGATGGCCCTAAAATTATTTCTCTTACTCGCGGTAATATGTAATATGTGCGTCACAATAGGCACAATTATCGTTTTCGCATATAGACGCACGTGTGTATGTGGGGGGTAGGGGACTTTTAATAAATTATGTATGTGTAATATATATATATCAATATAAATGGGTAAGCCGTATTAGTCCAGTAGACAAGATGTCAATATATATATAATTTTTTTTTTTTTCTTACACTTCTTAAAGTTATCACATGGGGGGGCTAAGAAGCCCCCTATGTGATGGTCATTTTACATGACAGGTCCTCTTTATGGAGGCCTCAGGTGTCTCCTAGACCCTTAATGTCACCTAGGGACCCCCAGAGAGATCTGCTTCTGAAGCTGGAGAGTGACCGCAGAATGCACTTCCTGCATTTGGGGTCCGGAGAGGAGATTGTGTACCGATCTCACTTTTAATCTCCTTTGACAGACGTGCTGGTCCCAGCTGCACCAGGCACAGCGAATCTCGGGAACGGCAACGGCAGTGACGTGGGGGTAAAACCGCAGCTAATACAAGTGATCGGCATCTCTAGAGACGCCCGATCGCTTGAATGTAGAGCTCCCAGCCGGGATTTTTCAAGCCATGTACATGGGGCTAGACATATTTGCTGATTACATATGCTGGCTCCACTTCCTTTTTTATGCATCTCTACATACCCTGTTTCCCCGAAAATAAGACCTACCCCGAAAATAAGACCTAGTACTATTTTTGAGAATTGCTAAAATATAAGACCTACCCCGAAAATAAAACCTAGTTGTGACCATTCCCAGGGCCGGTGGTGGCATAAGGGGGAACTTGAAGAGCTGCGGGAGGGAATAAGGGGTGCCAACGAAGCCAGCGCTAGAGGAAGCGAGGCAGCACAGGAGGGAGGAGAGCCCCATAAGCCGATGCTTCCTTTTATAGCGCCGGCTTCTGTCACAGGCGGAGTGATACCAAATGCACTCCGCCTGTGAGGAATCCATAGTGAAAGCTTCGCTCATTCTGGTTACCAAATTGCTCTTGGAAAGGTACGGCACCCCCGATTGCCCTGATCACCCTATTCTTAATTTTGCCATTTTGTATTATTTTATTTGGATTTGCATTAACTTTGGATTGTTGTACATTAAAAAAAATAAGACCTACCCCGAAAATAAGACCTACCCCGAAAATAAGACCTAGTGTGTTTTTGTTTTTTTTTTTGAGCCAAAAAAAAAATATGAGACAGTGTCTTATTTTTGGGGAAACACAGTAGTACTTGTACTTTATTGCTCTTTCCCACACTGCACATCTATGGGCCTGCCAGGCCAGTGAAAACTAGGCACTGTGCCTGATTCCTTATCTATACAGTTGCTCAGCAGGGAGGTGTGACTGCAATTAAATAGAAAGCTCCTTTTTAGTGCCTCATTTCCAAATGTTCGGATTTATTAATATGTATGTAGTAGCATAAATATGGAAGAGAACGCTTGTAAAAAGTTATTTAAATAATTACTGTAAGGTCTAATTCCAAGATCTAATAAAAAAAAAAAAAAAAAAATGAATTCTGCTGCTCCCCCCCCCA